>NC_059409.1:4336363-4645568 GCF_905220565.1 Melitaea cinxia | reverse complement strand
GTTTTTTTTATTTATACTTTCCCGATAAAACTCATATATGTCGGAATGAAGGGTTGTTATGAACCAAATGTAGCAACACTAAACTATTATATTATCTATGACAGTTAGTATAGTTTACGAAATGGTTTTTATCTATGAGCTGTCATTCGTCACCTTTGAATTTAAATTTTTGCATCGTTTTTCCGGTCTCCGTATAAAAGTTACGCTTTTGTTTGTACTTGTTCGTTCTCGCGAAAAATTATCGCCTTTTGTTGATCGAACCATCCTTTGTTGTTTGAAGTAATTTAATTGTTAATAGCAAATTGTATTCCTTGTATTCCTTGTTGAATTATTGTGAAAAACGTGAGGGAACTACGCCGAACAACGGCCATTTTGATTGCTGGTTCCTGCTTCAGCCCGCCACTTCAGTTAAGTATAATTGATTGGCATTAGACGTAATGATTGGCCAATTATAGTTTGATGTTAATTAAGTTATACCTGGCGAGGCTTCACCGAACAGTATTCAGTGAAACTAAGGTAGGATTTTTATTTAAGACATTGAGTGTTAGCTCTGCGTACTGCAGACAATTGTTCGTCCCGTTCGTACCTGAGATCACGCTTCCACTCGTTTTCAATATACTCCAGGTCGGACGTAACAAGGGTAGACTTGTCTTACTCATCGTCTCTGAGTATTCGGTCTACTCCTACTGTGGGCTTCAGTGGTCAATGTTGGCGTTACACGGAACGCGGCATAGTTATTAGTTAACGGGGAGGGGGACGAACAACTTAGTATTCGATGGATTCACCGTGCGGGTGCCGGGTCCATCGTGTGGCAGAGGGAGTAACTCAGAGCAGCGCCTAGGACTTGCGACCTAGGTGTAGGTTTAAGGAGGCCCCCTTTGGGATACGTATCAACGCTCACCTTCACTGCTCGAGTTATACGCCACGCTTAATCGTAATAGGTAACAATTAATTCGTTTGCACAAATTAATTATTGAGTGACTTTATTTTAAGCTACTAGCAGGATAAAGTGTATCGTGCCAAGCCAGAGCCAAGACTGACTTAGCAGCGGTTGCACCATTCGTTTTAAACACGTCAGAATAACTCGAGTAATATAATGAGTGAGGTTAGTTGACTATCGAACGATGTGCATCTGTTGTTTATAAATTCCTTGCTAATTGCGTACGATAGTGCTAGCGCCGACATAGCATTAGCTAGTATTAAAAAGAAGTCCACACTACAAGCTACTACGAATACGTACTACAAGCAAAATAATCAATTCCTTGTACAAACATATAACTGTTTATTATTGGCAAACGCACTAGACGAATTTCACGGACATTAATAACCACTACTCCTCTAATATGAGCCGAACTTAAGGTTGTATGGGTATATGGGTTAACAGATAATGTTGTTTCGTAAGAGACAGAATTTCATGATTAAAGATTTGGAGGATGTTTGGAGGTAAATACCTCATTAAGTCAAGCTTTTATTTAGAATTTTATACCAAAAACATTAACAAAAAAAAAATCAGTACGCTAGTTTTAAATGAAATAACGAACCTTAACCTTAATTAATTAACCTTAATAACAAGAACACAGTTATAAAATCCAAAACGTAAATAAAAAGTAAATTCTTACATTGGCAATTACTAACGGCCTGTTCCCTGAAATTCTTCTTTAGGGATTAAAGAGCGGACGGGCGTCCAGCCAAATCGGCTTTTGTCCAGGTGTCGATGGTCGACAAAGATTGAAGAGACACTGCTTTAAATTAGTCCGTAGCCTCCAGTGCGCAGCTCCTGAAGTTAATTGGAACGTATATACGGTTTATTGAACAATTTACTGCATGCGGCAGATGCATATAATTGATTGGGTAATAGTCGATGCGTATTGGATTTATACATATGAATATTAATGGTTATAGTTGACTTATATTAAGTTTCTTGTGATCTTATGAAGGCTTAATTATCAAATTACCTTCGATTCTTGGCCATTAAGGTTGATCTCATGTTGAGATACATGAATAACAAATTTGGCTAAAAAAAGCAAATGCACTAAAAGGTAGGTTCTACTTTGAAAGTAATGTCTAGGTTGTTTCTGAGGCTATCTACGTTTAAATTTTGAAATGTTATTGAACTATCATATTTAATTAAATGTGCTTTAGTTGATTGATATTCTAAATAAGGGTGTAAACTAAATCGTTAATTGTTTAAAGGTACTACTGGTGTAACTATTGTTAAGTCAGTGGGCACTATTTGTATAGTCGAAGTGTTTTACATATTGCGACAAAATTGAAGTACCTGTAGGTACGACATTTTGTTGAAGACATTTTTTTTAAAATATTGATTCTTTATAACATAGCTACTGTGATAAAAAAGAGTTTAGGTAGGCTTTACCGCCACGGATGTCTCAAGGATAAAATGAAAGGGCTTATGCCATGTACAAGGTAGTATTTAGAGACCGTTTTTAACAATACGTTTTACAAGTACATTTAGGAAAAATGTATTTACGTTAAGGACAGTAAAATTTACGTTTATTTTTTATTGTATAAATACCTTTTTTGAATTTAATCTTGTGACTATAAACTCTTTGTGTGAAGAATTGCGAGATGAGTTTTACTTTTTTTAGAAAAAAACACGAGGATTGCTTTAAATGGCACAGTAACAATAACGTTGAAATGAATTGGTTACTTGGTGGTTGGCATTTGAGGGCTGGTTGGTTAAGGACAAATATGTACCTATGAATTATAAAAAGCTATGTCGTATCGTCGTCGTATGACGTAAAATGTGTCTATTTGATCTAATAGATATTGGAAATCGACATCACATTGCATTAATAGACGTCAATTACAAACCCCTCATGCCATCTAATTGACGTAACTGCGAATGCCTGATCATATTAAGTGATTAATTATGAACAGATTATATAAAACAATGACATATTTGAAATACACGACGGTTATTGATCTAAAGTTTTAAACGTTTAAAACCCTTTCTTTTTCTTTTAAGAAATAAACTTTTTCTTGTATCAAGCCTTCGTGGTATTTCACATTGTGTTAAAAATGTTTTTATAAAATAAGTTTATGAATTATAATACTTGTTAATAGGTACATTACTTGCGTGTTAAGTTAGCTTATAATTGAGAGAAACTTTAAACTGCACTTTGTGTACAAACTTAACTACTTATTTTCTTGAAATTCAACAATGATCAAGTAATTTATAAGTATATAAGTATTTATATGTATGTATGAGTGTATGTATCATTTCCTTTGCCTGGAAGAGATCGCTCTTTAGCGATAAGGCCGCCCTTTGTACCTAATAATATTAGGTTTATGAAATTGCCGTTTCGTCGTACTGTACCTTGTAAAATTAAAAAAAAAAAAAAATTGCTAAAAACTCGAATTTCAAAGTGTTTTTATTTTAAATATATAGACGTTCTGTTTGCATCGCGTTTGTACGTTTTTGATTATGGAGTATGAGTTCCGTCGTGGTAGCAAAGCGGCAGAAGCGGCGAGCAACATCAACGACGTTTACGGTGCAAACACTACTAACGATCGTACCACCCGTTATTGGTTTGCTAGCTTTCGTTCCGGAAATTTTGACAAGAAATGAACCACGTGGTTGGCCGAAAATATTGGTCGACAATGAAGAATTAAAGGCGATCGTGGAGGCTCATGATTCTCAAACTACAGCTAAATTAGCAGCAGCTTTTGAAGTTAGCACTAAAACAATATTGGTCCATTTGCGTCAAATTGGCAAGGTAAAGATGCTCGACAAATGGGTGCCTCACGGATTAAATCACGCCAGCGCGAAATACGCGTCGAGACGTGCCTTGCACTGCTCAACAGACACGCAAATGAAGGCATATTGAATCGCATTGTTACTTGTGACGAAAAATGGATTCTATTCAACACTTACACGCGCTCAGCTAGTAGGTTAGATCCTGGTTTAGTACCTAAACAATGCCCTAAACATAAAATTACCCCTAAGAAAGTGATGGTAACTGTTTGGTCGTCGATGTAATTCATCACAGCTTCTTACCAAACGGCATGAGCATTACTGCAGATGTTTACTATGAAGAACTAAACACAATAATAGGGAAGCTCGCATGTCTCCAACCAGCTTTGGTCAATCGCTCGGCTCCGCTGCTCCTGCACGACAACGCGCGACCTCATACTGCACAGCAGACGGTCTCCAAGTTACAAGAGCTGGGGCTGGAAGTTCTCCGTCATCCACAGTACTAACCAGATCTTGTCCCTACAGATTTCCACTTTTTCCGAATTTGAATAAATTTTTTGCGGGAAAAAATTCAATACCCGAGAGGCAGTACAAAATGCCTTTGAAGAGTTGGTTGCCTTCCGTCCAGCAGAGTTTTTCAAGAAAGGCAAAATCAATAAGCTACCACAAAGATGGCAAAATGTATTGATTCCATGGCTAATGACTTTGAATAATAAAAATAAAAAATATTAGAAAAAATAGTGCGTTAACTTATTTCATCAAAAACGGCAATTTCATAGGTAAAGACCTATTTTATATTGTTAAAATCTTTCTTTCTTTGTATGTATTATTTCTGTTTTTGGCGTACAATAAAGTGTATTATTATTATTACATTAAATTAAGAATTGTTTCTTCGTGTATATCGTAGGATTCTTAAAAAATAAAAATACTGTTTACACCACCACTTTTCATATGTAACTAGTAATAAATCATAGTGTCTAGTATGAACCAAGTTTATTACGTTATTTTATAATGTGTGTTAAAACTTTTCTGACCTCGATTTATTAAAAAAAGTTGTTGAGAAAGATGTTGCAACAGGCTTTAAAAAAAGTAAAAAAAAAAAAAATATTTCCAACGAGAAAGGAAGAGCTAATTTCCTGTGTTGATGTTGCACATTTGTTCGCCCTATATTGAATATATTTCCGTTAAAAAATGTAAATACGCGAGCGTCATCGTATTTAGTAGCAGTAATGGGATTCAGAACTGGATAAAGTAAGCAGCTATAGTAAATCACGAATTTATTCGCAAATTAGCCTTTACGAGCGACGTTTATGTTTGTGTACTTGTTGTTTCGTTTTTATTTCGATTTTCTTCTTTATATTAACATTTTTTTTTTATCTTATTAAACTTCTGAACTATATTGCAATGATACAATCTTTTAAACGCATAAGCGGATGTCGAAATTACATTGAAGAATCATATGTGAGAATACAAAAATATTGATGTTTCTGATTAATTATGAGACGAGGTCATGAAAAAACCTTTAACCGACTTCCAAAAAGGAGGAGGTTCTCCAGTTTCAATCGTAATTTTTTATGTATGCTATCTCAGAACTTTTGACTGGGTAGATCGATTTTGATTATTTCTTAACCGACTTCAAAAAAGGAGGAGGTTATTCAATTCGACCGTATATATATATATATTTAAATGTATGTTCGGGGATAACTTCGTCGTTTGTGAATCGATTTTGATAATTCTTTTTTTGTTGGAAAGGAGATATCTCTGGTGTGGTACAATGATAAGGAAACTAGGATCTGATGATGAGATCCCAGAGAAATCGAGGGAAGCTCGAAAATCCGCAGAACTTTGTACTGGGTGTACCAATTTTGATGACCTTTTATTTAATCGAAAGCCGATGTTTATCATGTGGTCACATTTAAATTTCATCGAGATCTGATTACAAGTTTTGGAGCAATCTTTGATAATGTGTATTAACTTGACATTTTTTTGTCTACCTACGTTGTATTACTTGTCGATATAATTGAAGTCGGTTTTTTTCGTTTGCCTGCAAACACAATTATTTATTATTTTAGAAATTTATATATTTTATAACTGCGAACTGAACAATAACTTTTTTGTTAAATTCCACGCGGATGAAGTCGCGGTTACAGCTAGTAATTAAATAAAATGTGATGCATCCCATTTCCAAAAGAAAAACAATAGATATGAGAATGTGCACATTAATGCGAA
Source organism: Melitaea cinxia (assembly GCF_905220565.1). NCBI lineage: Eukaryota > Metazoa > Arthropoda > Insecta > Lepidoptera > Nymphalidae > Melitaea > Melitaea cinxia. The sequence goes on along the minus strand of NC_059409.1, from coordinate 4,639,624 downwards.
AAATATAATCCAATTTTCGCTGCCTTGTAATAAAGCAGCCAATTCAATTCAATTATATCAATATTAACTATGTCATTTTAAAAATAAAAGACTTTAAGAGTTTATTAGAAAAGATGAAAAGAACAAATCTTTAAAAGTTACAATAGAGTGCTTATTAGAAAAGTAATTAAAATTCTGTTAGAAAAAATAAATTTACTTTTTATTTTTATTGATTTTATTATATACTAAATAATATCATCAAGTATAATTATTACACTTCAATTTTAAATTTTAAGCAAAAAGCTCTCACCAAGCGCTCATACATAGTAAAAATTCAATTGCATAAATTGTTTTTAGTTCACAATTTTTAAAATTGAAACTCATTTAAAATTCGACTTACTCGTCACTTGTTTATTTTATTTTGTAACTTTTATTATGTCGTAATTTTAAGCCCAATAGAAATGAGAAGTATACGAGTAATATATTTTGCAAGTAGATTTGTATCAATAATAATTTTGATATATTTAATTTTGTAGATACAAATGATACGTCTACGATACGTGATGGATTGGCGGTATTCAATAATTAAATTAAATTTTTGTATAATAATTTATTACCATGGAAATATAATCTGATTAAAATTTGTTGAAAATCGTTCATCATAATTAACATAATATTATCAATGATCATAAATAACTGGCACATGCTGAAAACATTAATAGAAACAAAAACATTAATTCTTTGTTATATACCATAAATTAAACTGATGATGATAAAATAATGACACGTTTAATAGGCTGAATTCCTTACTACTAGCGATCTGGGACTAACTAGCCGGTTGTTGTTGCTTTCCTAAGGTACCCCAGTGGTACAAAGGGCCCTCGTGAGACGTCTCCATCCACTCCTGTCCTGTGCCTCTCGCTCCACGTCCCTCCAACTAAGCCCGGCCGCTCGCAGCTCGGCGTCGATAGTCCGCTGCCACGTGTGCGCCGGCCGGCCCCGTCTCCTACTCCCGCGCGGCCTCCACGTGAACGCGACCCTGGCGGCGCTATCCTCTGGTAACTAGCCGGTAAACCATCAAAATATTTTAATTTATTTCAGTATTGAATGCTAGAGAAAATTCTATAGATTCGTGTATTTACTTATTATGAAGATAAGATTTAAAAACGCAATAAATAGGTTAAAAATAATAGCAATAAAGGCAATACTAATAGTAATAAAGAAATACTTAAGATTCACAATATTCAACGACAATGAAAAGCTTTTTCAGACAGTGTTTTCGATTTTGAATTTGTTACATGTATTACAAAAGTGGAAAGTCAATATTTACTCCATCACGAATTCAACGAACTCCACAATCCAGCGAAATAGCAAAACAATGTTTCATTCGAAAAAAAACTAGTATCAAAGGTATATAACCAAAGTGTGACGATGGCAAAACAAATAGTATCGAATTTTCGACAGGTCACTCTTTTTAGGGATTTTTTCGTTTTTATTTAGTTGATTCGGATTTTTTCCCCTATTTCGTCTACACAGTTTTCACGATTCAGCTGTTTGGAAATTGCGCGCGAAAAAATGTTATTTTTCTATAGAAGTAATGATACAACTCGTCTACAAAATAAAAACCGTTGGGTAGTTAACAGGTCTTAAAGACATTATTGTACACATTTATTAACATTGGTGTTTAGTATTATTTGCGACAGTAAATACAATTTAAATTCTTTTTCGCTGTTATTTAAGTCTTTAAAAGAGTTTGAAAAAAATATATATGAATTTAGACAACAAAAATAAAAAGCTGTTCCTTTTTGCGTCCTTATTGGAGTTAGGTAGAGAAATTGTTATAAATCTAACTAATTTAATAATTTTGTTTTATTATGTAATATAGCTACTTAATTTATGTGTCTATCCATTTTTATATAATTTGAATGAATATATAATATACTAAAACGTTGGAATTGCTGAAATGCTGGTAAACATACTATTTATCTCTTTAATTTTGCATCATTTGATGTAATAATTTTGACGACGCGTTAGCGCAGCTGTCACATCACTGCCTGTTGCGCTGGAGGTCGTGGGTTTGATCCCTATTCACGACAGACATTTGTATTGGCCATATAGATGTTTGTCGTAGTATGGGCGTTTGTGCTTGTATATAGTGTGAGTTTCCGGACCTTCGACACAGGAGGAAATCCTACTAGGGTCGTTGCGTGTGAAACGTTTTTATATAAAAAATGTATATATATATATATATGATGTTAAGTCTTTAGATAAAGTCAAACTTCTAATTTTATGTCCAAAGTTTTCGACTAACGAAACGATAAGAAATACATACGAGTACGTTTTCGTTCACAGTAGGACTCAAGCCAATCAAGTAGCAGCCTTTGAGGCCGTCTCCCCGATATTACGACGACGTGCTGAAACAGATTACATCGCACAAAAGCGTCGGTCCTCGTTGATCAGGGAATCAGCGTTAAGTCATCAAGCCCATTGCAATCATTACTGATTTTCGCTAACTAAACAAGTCGATAGTGGCAAAAGTCCAATTAATGGGTTTTATTTAGACAAAAGAAAAACAAAAATTCCGTTTTAAATTTATAATTAAACACTTATTTAGAACATTATATTTCATTATATTTCAATTTATTTTTATTATTAATTGCTACTGTTAGTTCACACTCTCCTTAAAAATCTTACTTAAAATATTTTATGCACTTATGTTTTCAAACACTTACGTTACACGTTTTTTTACTAGTGGCTTATGACACTTGATGTTGATATAGTTTTTTCAAATACTACTTTATTAATTAAATTCAGTAAATAATTTTTTCTTAAAAAGTTTTTCTATTAACACACTTATAGATTTTTTTGACCGTAAAATTACCAACCCTACCTAGACTTTCGTCTTAAATCACAAGAACAGTTTCCAAGATCTCTGTTGCTTATTTATATAATTGTGTTATTATAACTTAGACGACAAAATTATTCATATACTTAGTAGATTAAAATGAAACTAAAGATCTTTAGTGTTTTAACAAAATTGGGAAAATAATAATCCATCTGTTTTTATCACATTGTTCTTTATCACCTTTGTTTAGGATAACACAGTTCCACTACTACCTTGGAACTTAAAAAGCCGACCGATGGCGGGATAACCATCCAACTGCTGGCTTTGAAATACACAGGTCGAAGACAGGCAGTAACGTCTTCGGTGCAACAAAGCCAGCCCTGCGGTCACCAACCCGCCTGCCCAGCGTGGTGTCTATGGGCAAAACACATGGGCTTCATGTCATTTTCGGCACGAACTTGTGGAGGCCTATGTCCAGCAGTGGATTACGATAAGCTGAAACGATGATGATAATAATGACGTTTGTTTAAAATGTTTTGCTTATGTTAATGAAATTTCTTTTAAAGAAATAATTTGTAACTTGCAATATTTAATTTTTTTTCGTATAATTACGGAGTGACATTGTTTAGTTGATAAAGTTTAAAAATTGAAAATGAAGATGATTTTTTTGCGTATAGTACATACATATGTACGTAAATAAAAACCAATTTGTTACATATTTGCAAATATTTTACGTAGGGATGGATGGATTCATTAATTTTTTAGTATATTTACACATTTACTATGAAGCACCGATACGGAGCTTGGATCTGGTTTTGTACTTAAATTTAGAGTTATTTTAATTTGTATATATTTCAACGTTATTATTATTAACCACTTTAACGCTTTATTATATGTAAACTGCCTTCTATTGTAAGGGCCTGTTTCACCAGTTGTTGATAACGCTATTTGACGGGTGACGGTATCCGATAGTTAAAAGTTTTTGATTCATTATTCTTTTTGACTATTGAATTCTACTCTCTCTCTCTCTCTACTATATTTATGAGATATTTCTATTTGCATATATTAATCTTAAGGTTGTAGTTTATTAATAGAGCAGAAACAGGTTCCAATGGCCTATTCTATTTCCTGCAGTCAAAGTCTATTTCCATCGTCATCCATCAAATAGCGTTATTCATGAATGGTGAAACAGGCCCTTAGACTCTAACATTGAGTACTCGTAAGTAACGCCAATGTGACATCCTCTAAACGTAATCACGACCTATTTACATATAGACATGCGTTGCGTCATTTGCATCTGAATTGGAAATTTGTCGTGTTAAGAAAATTGATACACAAGCGGAAAATAATGTGTCGAAAACGAAAATTCTTATCAATTTAAAGAAATACCTGCATTTAATATGACTTTTGAATTTAGTCCTCCAAGACTGTAGTTTTGTTTATTCTTTAATTATTTTAGAAATATAATTTACACGTGGTCCTAAATTGATCTTCTTGAGTTTGGATTCACGCAATAACGGTATATTCACAAAATATTTCATTTGTAGAAGTCATCAGAAATATAGCAATATGTAAAAAAATCACAATAATTAATAAAACAGAAAATATAGAAACTAAAAATATAAAAATAATTTGACCTGACCGTTGGCGCATTTGTAGTGGTCCTACTTTCAGTTACACAAGTTGCGGTTTTGATTCCCGCCTGAGTCTGGGTGTAATATTTATATTTATATATGTATTATTTCTATGTATATTTATCAAAAACAAAATTACCCATAGCAGTCGGCTGTTACCTTATAGCACAAGCATTAAGTCGCTTACCTTTGGAACAGACGACCGTGTGTGTATTTTATAAGATATTTATTATTATTATAAGATATTAATTATTAATAGGTTAGGTAATAAATAGTTAGGTAGAGTACAACAGGTAATATCCTGCACTAAATCTGCAGCATTCCGATTGGGGTAGTACCTCGACCTTACAGAGGATCACAGCAAAATAATCTTGCTTTCAAGCAGTGTTGTATTCCTGTGGTGAGTATAAGCACAAACGTCCAGACACGACAAGCATCTGTGTGGTCTATATAAATATTTGTCGCGAGTGGGAACCGAAACCGCAACCGCTAGCTCATCAGGCAGTTGTCAATATTGCGCCAAGCATTGTCAAAGTACAAAACGTACCCACTTATAAAATTAGATTGAAAAAATAATTCAGACATTTTAACAAATGTGGTAAGGATAACAATTGCTTTTACAAAGAATTGAACTTCTATAATGTTCAATACAAAAAAAAAAAAAAAAACTATAGCGTTACATTTAAGTAACATTACGTTTTATATCCCATAAGTTTCCTGATTAAATTTCTAACGAAAAAAGTACGAAAGTAGAACGGGCCGACGGAAAAACTTGTTCGACCAAACTCTTTAGCTTTATTATATTAGAACAGATAAGCACAATGAGCTGATTTGGTCCATTGTACAGAAAACGAAAACTTTTATCCAAGGCTATACCACAAAAAATTTAAAATGTTATATTATTCGTGTTTAGTAGTTAAGGAAAACATTGCGAGGAATAACTTGAATTGCTTACGTATCGGATAAAATTCTAGGATTGACTAGTCCGTTGGCGCAGTTTGTAGTGGCCCTGCCTTTTTTCTGCGGGTTGCAGGTTCAATTCCCGCCTGAGTCTGGGTGTAATATAATATTTGTATTTATATATTTATATATGTATAATTTCTATGTATGTTTATCAAAAAAATATAGTTATAACAGTCGGCTGTAACACAAGCATTAAGTTGCTTACCACAGGAACAGACGACCGTGTGCGTATGTTTTATGATATTTATTTATCACTAGCGACCCGCCCCGGCTTCGCACGGGTACAATGCTGATACTAAATATACTACAGATTGTCTTTATTTATAGTGCGAAGTTATTTTATAGCATGGTTATTAACATAATAACAACAACATTCAAATATGCGTCGTTAGATTACGTGTTGTTACAGAATGCGTTGAAGAAATAAAGGTTCACTGCTCGTTCCCCGTAGGTGATAGCGTGATAATATGTAGCCTATATGTTGACCCGACTTCTTAATAATATTCGTGCCAAATTTAAAGTAAATCCATGCAGTACTTTTTGAGTTTATCCCGGACATACATACCGACAAACAGACAAATAGATAAAAATTCTAAAAACTATATTTTTGGCTTCAGTATCGATTGTAGATCACACCCCAAGTATTCTTTTAAAAAAATATTCAATGTAGAGTTTTGACTCTACTACCATTTTATTATATGTATAGATTTATTTATAAAATTCTCGGACGGTATCTAAGCAAAAGTTTTTAGAGGAAAAGTGTAGTGTAGTGTCGTATTCGCAATATTCTAAATAGGAGTAAATGTCTAACTACCATTAAGACAGTTGGAGACTAATACAGTAACATAGTTATTAATATTACTATTAGAAAGCAGCTACTGAATCAATAATCTATTCTAAATTTATCATAAGGAAATCTATTATTTAAGCTTACGTCAGACAATGGCAAGCTAGGCCTCCGTCCGCAGGCAACGAAACGGGGTGCGTAGGAGGCGCTACTTAATGCGCCTCTAGTAATGCCTCTGTGCTTGTGTCGGACCGGGATGGGAACCCGGTCCTGCTAGACACGGCGTCGTCGGGATTGTTCAGAGGTGAGCTGGACAGTCCCCATGAAGGAGAAGTCTGGCCTTTTTGCTGAGGCCAGCCTGTCGCTGGAGGGATCCTGTTGCCTGTAAATCCGGGACCTTTTAATTAAAGCGGCTGAAGGCTCCCGCAGCGGTTTGGTCAGTATTGCACCCCCAAGTGCTGAAGCCGACATACGGTCTAGGACTGCCTAACTGGGCATCCTGGATATCACCCGTAAATGGGTTCTCTTGCGATACCATAAAAAAAAGACAATGGCAAGCTGGTTAGCATAGCATTTTTATAAATATGTATGCGCGTCTCAGCCTGTACCATCTCACTGCTTGTCATAGGTTCCTTTCTCCATGTAGGAGAAGGATTGGAGCTTAATCCATCATACTGCTCTACTGCGGGTTGGCAGGTATATACCCTACTATGAATAAGAATTGTTATTAGGTATTTATGATAAAAACAACTATCCTCGATTCCCCTTGGAGCTCTTCACATTACTCACCAACAGGAATACAACACTGCGTCAAAGCAGTATTATTTAGCTGTGATCTTCTGTAAGGTCGAGTACCCCAGTCGTGCTGCTCCATATTTTGAGCAGGAAATTCTCTCTGCTAAAATACAATACTTATAAATACATCCATCTAACAAGTCGATATACAACGAAAAGCGTGTTGAATAGCCCAAATATAATTAAGTCAGTCCTTCTTGTCCATTGTTCATTAGTATCGACTTCCGTTAACTTGCGTTGACTAATTTCCCGCCTGGCGCCTTCTCTACCTGATTAAGCTGTACATATAACGCGGATTAGCATGTAATGCAGTTGCTAGTATTGTCATTTATTATTATATTAATTTGATGAAGCTAAGCCTATTATGAACATCTATTAATATCATCCACTAGACACGCGCTAATTGCTATAATCTGTACAAGCCATGTTATTTATTCGTAATATATTTATCATGCTCGTGAGTTTATAAAATTTAGCAGGAACTGAATATGGACAACTACAAACGTAGTAAATATCAATAATAATATCAATAATAATAATAATATTCTTTATTGTACACCAAAACAATTTTTATTAACGAAAGTAACCGACATAGCCCACAGATTAGCAAGTTGAAGTGGCAGTGGGCTGGCCATCTGTGCCGCAGGACCGATGGTCGTTGGAGCAGACGGGTTCTGGAGTAAAGAGCGCGTTTTGGCAAACGCAGTGTGGGACGCCCTCCAGCCCGTTGGACTTGGTTTATATTAATACAAACTTACCGATAACTTTTACTGAGAAATTTACGACAACGAAAGTAACCGACATAGTCCACAAAATAAGTAAGTTGAAGTGGCGGTGGACTGGTCATCAGTGTCGCAGGACCGATGGCCGTTGGAGTAGACGGGTGTGCTCTACATTGGTTTACCATGGTCGCTCGTTCCGCATCACTTATCTTCTCTATACCAGTTGCCACATTACACAATATGTACAAACAATACATGATATGAAGATGACAATGAAACTTGCTTTAATGGGTAATGTGTTGCTTTTAATTCAGTGAACCATTCTTGAATATCTATAATTTATACAAAAGGATATAATACTTAAGTAAATAAAACTCTTCGCTTCAGCCTGTAATATCCCACTGCTTTTTTTTTTTAATTCTAAACCTGCGATATGTATGGTCGGAGCCTGTATTTACGTTGTACTCTTTCATTCCAGTTCTATCATTTATGCCTCTCGTACTTCAATATCCCACTGCTGGGCATAGGCCTCTTTCCGCATGTTGGAGAAGGAGTAAAACTCCTACAGTGGTTAAATTTAGTGTTAGGTACAAGGTGGGAAAAATCTTGCTTAAATCTGGGTCAGCCCGACTAAGAAAGTATCTCAGTCTTGTAGAAGATTTACTACCAAATTATACTGCTCTCAATTTCTGTGGTTAGTAAGGTAGTCAGTGCACCTGAGAAGGAGCTGTTAAAGCGGTAACGTAAGTACAAAGCTCTTGGTGTGACCGTCAGTTGGACTGTAAGCTCGTTTGTCACCCTAAAGGTATAAAAAAAATTAAATAGCCGCCCCACTCGAGTAAGTGTTTTGAATAAGAACCCTTATATGTTTAACATGTAAGTAAATCATATTTGGGCAAAAAAACGTAATTAATGACGCCTACAAATCGGTACAGAGTCTTGAAAAGACTTTCTATTTTCTCCAGTATACGTGAACGGCAAATTATTCTTTTCTATAATATTTTAAATATAAAATATTAAAATTCAAATATACGATATTTTTATATATTATATTATTATATAATACGAAATTGTTTTATAGGGCTATCATGATCCGAAAAATATGTACGCACACCAACGACGTTAGAATAATAAAGTTAAATTATTTTACTACGAATGTTTATTATTTTATCATTTATCATTATATAATGCATCAAAGAATTAATGGAATTCATTATCATAAACACCACTCATAATACAATTGAAAAAAGGATAATAACTTTTGTGAAATGTTTTGAGATGCAATATCCGAAAAGTATCAAGTATCCGAAACGTCGGGAAATCAGTCAGAAAAACTTAATAAATGGCGATAAAATCCGAAAAAGTTGTTTGATTATAATGCAAACGAAATTATATTAAGTATTTAGTAAGAAAGTTTTTAAGCATATTTGTGTTTCTGTTTGCGCTCAAATTTGAAAACCTAATTTTACGCAACTACAGTACGATCTTTATTTAAAATAAGGAAGCAGAAAGTATGTAAAGTATGAATTACATTAATTCAAATTTTAAATCCAGGTCGAGTAAAATGATATTCAAATTCATTACTTCTCGTATAATTTAAGCGTTCATTGACGCTTTGGCCGAATGTTTCGTGTTTCACACTTCTCGTGAATCATGTTTTTTTTAAAACACCCGTGATTTATGTTAATCTTATTCATGGCAATTAGCTAGGGTAGCTAATTTCCATTAGGAGCTGTTGTTATTTCAAATAATGGAATTCTTCTCGCGGTCTGGTCAATTAGCTGAGCGTACAGAGCAGTTAACCTAACATTTACGTTTATGTGTAACTAATTAAACGTTGTGAAGCTACGAAGTTTGTTTCTTTGTTTGAGAGTTATTGGTTTTTGGATTTAAATGTTCTCTTTATAAAAAAAAACATATTTAAACAACGTCAAATTGTAACAAATAAGAGTCGTCTAGTAAAAGAAACTGTAAATTGTTTAATTAGAGTGACTTTAAAAGGAGTAAGTAATATAAATTCCAATGAATTAAATTATCTATAATAGTATTTTCCGGTCGAAGACTTTTTATAAATATTAGAAAGGGTAACATAGTCCGTTTTTATACTATATTTCTCTACTGTGGTATGGTGTATAACATTATTATAATTTTTAAAACATATAAATAACATTTTGAATTAAAACTCAATAAACCACTCAAATTTAATCGTATTAATATTTCGATTGAATACCGAAAATCATTAAAATTTTGATATCATTATCATCAATCATTACAGCCTATACAGTCCACTGCTGGACATAGGCCTCCACAATTTGACGCCAAAAATAACGTGAAATCATGTGTTTTGCCCATAGTCACCACGCTGGGCAGGCGGGTTGGTGACCGCAGTACTGGCTTTGTCGCACCGAAGACGCTGCTGCCCGTCTTCGGCCTGTGTATTTCAAAGCCAGCAGTTGGATGGTTATCCCGCCATCGGTCGGCTTCTTAAGTTCCAAGGTGGTTGTGGAACCTTGTTCTCCCTTAGTCGCCTCTTACGACACCCACGGGAAGAGAGGGGGTGGCTAAATTCTTTAGTGCCGTAGCCACACAGCACAAAAATTTTGATAGTTGCTGGAGAATATAAATATTGTGGTTATAACGATCATTATTACATTCATTAAAATAATATCCAGGTAGTTAAATATCTCCATATACAGCATATAAATAAAAAAAAACAGTATAAAAGTTTAATTAACTCTGTTTCGTACCTCAGTACAGAATATATAATTATTTGTTTTATAAAAAACGCATTCTCTACGTCTTTTCGTTTACTTAGTCTATGATAGTAGCACTCAGAGCACGTAGCCATTACTACAGTAATTAAAACGAAAATACAAAACACCAATACGAAAAGTACTTTTTTTAACAATCCTTTGTTTACTTTTTCAGAATGAACATGTGTTTTATTTATTTTAATCTTCTGAAAGCACCGCGAATGAGTAAATAAGATGATTAAGTAAGCATTTTATTGTAATTTCAGCACTTATTAGTTTTATTAGTAAGCAATCGAATAAATGACACTGGTCTTGAACGCCAATGTAAAAAAGTTAAGTTCGAACAGTCAAATTAAAAAAAAAAACACTATTCTTTTGTCTGTGATGTACATTTGACTTAAAAAAAAGGTAAATTTTGCATTAACACTGTAGTGTTTGCATATTGCTACATATATAGTGATAGCTATATACACTGTCTCGGGCTCACGGTGTGGGGGCGCGCGCGGTGTCAATACCGTACAAGCTACGGGCGAGAACGGACGCGGCGTCTGCGCACATCGTAAGTTGACGAGCCAGTGCATTAGAGAGCACACAACAAGTGGTGACGAGGACAAAGGTCAGTTACTTTTATTTTTTTTTTCTTCTCAAAAATAAATGAATAATAATAATTGAAGAATAGAATACCGGTTTTTTGAAAAAATTATAGCAAATTTGTTCTGTTATTTACGCTTTAACCTTTAATGTAACACAATTACTTAAATTAATTATCTATACATACCAAAGTAAAGATAATCATTATTTCTAATATTTTAATAAACATTGATAAACAAGTAGGTAATTATTAGGAATATTTATGTCGGTAGATTATATTTAAATCATAGTAAAAATGAACATATGTAATAGAACAGAGGGCTCTTTGTATAGTATTCAATCACTATAATAGTAACGATTATCAATGTATAACATGCTATTTACGTTTCGGAACGTGATTAGAAAAAAAAAAAAAACAAAGATCGATGGCGTATTCTTTGCTCAAATGATATATGTAATTATGGCGCCATATTTCAGTAAAAGATGTCTAATTGGTTCATGACAGGAACATAGATGGCACCTTTCACAAAATAGAACAAACAAAACGGAATAATTAATGCTTAATATTTTATAGATAAATTCAACTAGAAAAAACTAAGAAAGATATAATTATTATTACTTTATATTTCATTGTAATATATATATTTTAATGACCATATAATAATAATTATAAAAAAAAAAATATAGTTGTGTAATGTAAAATACTATAAATACTTATAGGATGTTAATTGATGTGATTGTTAATTGTAACTAGTATCGTATAAACATTATTCAAAATAAGTGCGATTAGCGTACATTTTTATGAAGGTGGTATGATGGTAGATAGATCCTTGTTTATAGTCGTATGTGTATAAGGTATAGAAGTTATTTAATTGATCATTTGATGAAGTTATTGTAATTATTTGGTACAAATGTACCCCCATTAAATTGGAAATGTTTGGTACAAATGTACCCCCATTAAATTGGAAATATTTGGTACAAATGTGCCCCCATTAAATTGGAAATATTTGGTACAAATGTACCCCCATTAAATTGGAAATATTTAGTTCAAATGTACCTTCATTGAATTGAAATATTTGGTACAAATGTACCCTCATTACATTGAAAATGTTTGGTACAAATGTACCCCCATTAAATTGGAAATATTTGGTACCAATGTACCCCCATTAAATTGGAAATATTTGGTACCAATGTACCCCGATTAAATTAGAAATATTTGGTTCACATGTACGGTCATTGGATTGAAATATTTGGTACAAAGGTACCTCTATCCAATCATGTACTTTCATTTTCAGGTGGCCCCACACACTCATCACGATGTTTAACAACTTACCATCATTAGAAAAACTTGATGTAGAAGGCGATAATGCATCATTAGGACAGCGATGGGAAAAGTGGAAACGATCTTTAAACATATACTTAGAGGCAACGGAGATTACGACACCAGTAAAGAAAAGGGCGACATTACTATTGCTTGGTGGATCAAACCTACAAGAAATATTCTATAACTTACCAGGGGCTAATGCGGAACCAAGTAACAACAACAATGTTTTTGATATAGCAATACAAAAGCTGGATGACTATTTTACTCCTAAACAGAGTAAAGTGTATGAAAGGCATATCTTTCGCCTTCTTAGACAAGAAGAGGGGGAGAAGTTTGAAAAATTTATTGTTAGGTTAAGGAATCAAGCGGAAAAATGTCAATTTGATAAGCCGGAAGAGCATTTAATAGACCAAGTTGCAGAGAAATGTCTATCGACAGATTTGAGGAAGAAAATATTGACAATAGGAGACAGTATAACATTAGAAAAGATAATAACGGAAGCTAATACGCTAGAAGTTGTCAGTAGACAGTTGGAGGAATATGGACAGAAAAACAAGAACCATGACGTTAACGCTATTGTTCCTACTAAAGGAAATAAAAACAATTCGAGATTCGACACTAAAAAAATCAAGATTATTCCAGACAAAGCATGTGGCAGGTGTGGTAACTCTAAGCACACTGCGGATGGAAAAAGTTGCCCAGCAATAGGAAAAACTTGTCATTTCTGCGGCAAGTTAGGTCATTTTCGACAATATTGCAAGTCACAACTACAAAGGAAGAGGAAAATAGAAGAAGATGATACACAAAAAGAAGGAAGACTATCGAAACAATGGAAGAAACGGAAAGAAATTAATAATGTCACAGAAGAAGAAGTTGACTACGTTTTTAATATTAACAACGATGCAGATATAGAGTGTGATGTTGGAGGCATAAAAACAAAGATGTTAATCGATTCTGGGTCAAAGTACAATTTAATTACAGATCGGACATGGACAATGTTAAAAGAGAAAGGAGTCACATGCTTAAGCCAAAATAAAAATTCTGAAAAAACTCTTTTAGCGTACGGCAGTAAAACTCCGTTAGACATTTTAGGATCATTTGAGACCACGATTAAGGTAAATAATCGCGAAGTTACCGCTCATCTATATGTAATCGCAAATGGATCCAGAAACTTGCTAGGTAAAGATAGTGCCATAAATCTCGGGGTTTTGAAACTAGGTGTTGACGTCAATCAAGTTAAAAATGAGCCGTTTCCAAAATTCAAAGATGTTTTGGTCCAAATACCAATAGATGATTCCCAAAAACCAGTTTCTCAGCCGTATCGGCGAATACCTATACCAATAGAAGAAAAAATTGAAATGAAAATCAAGGAGTTATTAGAATGTGACATAATAGAAGAAGTTCATGAACCATCGAAATGGATATCTCCTATAGTACCGATACTAAAAGATAATGGAGAATTACGTCTATGTGTAGACATGAGACGTGCCAATACGGCCATTATGCGTGAGAACCATCCATTACCTTCGATGGAGCACCTTTTGCCAAAAATTAGGAAAGCCAAGTACTTTACTAAACTAGATATTAAGAACGCGTTCCACCAAGTGGAACTTCACCCGGACTCAAGGTACATCACGACTTTTATTAGTTCCAAAGGTCTTTATCGATATAAGCGCCTTATGTTCGGTATCACTTGTGCACCAGAATTATTTCAAAAGATACTGGAAAAAATGCTTCTGAAATGTGATGGTGCTATAAATTTCATCGACGATATCCTGATCTATGGTCGGACAGAGCAAGAACATGATTTGCGTCTTCAAAATGTATCGCAAGTGCTAAAGGAAAATAATGTTCTCCTTAACAACGACAAATGCTTATACAAAGTCAAACAGGTTAGTTTTCTGGGACATGAACTGTCCTCGGAGGGTGTCAGGCCATTAAACAAATATATGGAGAGTGTAGCCCATTTTAGGGTTCCGAAAACCGTAGAGGAGCTATAAAGTTTTTTAGGCCTTGTTAATTACATTAACAAATGGATCCCTAACATGGCTACGATGACAGAACCACTGAAGCAGCTATTGAGACAGAAATTTGGGAAAAATGCAAACATAGAAGAATTTTGGACAACTGAACAAAACCATGCTTTCACCTCGTTAAAAGACACGTTAACAAAAATTCAGACACTTGGTTATTACGACGTTAATGATAAAACTCAAGTTATAGCCGATGCTAGTCCGGTAGGATTAGGTGCAGTCTTAGTACAAATTGATGCTAATGGTCCTAGGATTATCGCGTACGGAAACCGTACGTTGACGGACTGTGAACGAAGATATAGTCAAACTGAGAAAGAAGCTCTTGCCTTGGTTTGGGCTATTGAACACTTTAATGTGTTTTTGTTTGGTAAAGAGTTTGATCTTATCACAGATCATAAGCCGTTAGAGATTTTGTTTGGAACAAAATCAAAACCGTGCGCTAGAATAGAGCGATGGGTGTTAAGACTTCAGGCTTACCGATATAACATTAAGTATAAGCCTGGCAAGTCAAATATAGCAGACCCGTTGTCGCGTTTGTGCGAATATGCAAATTACCCAAAGGCCAAAAGTGACGAACATGTTCATCAAATCGTGGAGAATGCAAGACCTCGTGCAGTTTCTATGGCTGATATTAAGAGATACTCAGAAGAGGACGTAGAAATACTCAAGGTAAAAAAAGGCATTTACAGTAATGAATGGGACGATAGTATAAAAGGGTATAAAATATTTGAAAACGAATTGTGTTTCTTTGATAACGTACTCTTAAGAGGTAATAGGCTGGTTATACCGTCTAAGCTTCGAAGGAATGTTTTAGACGCAGCTCATGAAGGGCACCCAGGGATCGTGGCAATGAAGGGTCGACTGAGATGCAAAGTATGGTGGCCAAGGATAGATAAGGATGCAGAGACCTTAGTAAAAAGTTGTAGGGGTTGTACATTGGTTGGTTTGCCAAATCCACCTGTACCTATGAAGCGTCGCGAACTGCCGGAAGCACCTTGGGTAGATATTGCCATGGATTTACTCGGTCCTTTACCAAGTGGTGACTATCTTTTTGTGGTAGTGGATTATTATAGCCGTTATAAAGAGGTGAAAATCACTAAAATTATTACCAGTGCTGTTATAATTAAACTGTTAAAAGAAATATTTAGCCGATTAGGCTATCCTTCATCAATCACAGCTGACAACGGACGACAGTTTGTTAGTGACGAGTTAAAAACATTCTGCAAAGATTGTAACATACTGTTATTTAATACCATTCCCTACTGGCCTCAGCAAAATGGTGAGGTAGAAAGGCAAAATCGGGATATACTAAAGCGCTTAAAGATTGGCAAACTCGAAAAAAAAGACTTGCAAGAATGTCTAAATGAATACCTTATAATGTATAATTCGACACCACATTCTGTGACTGGAAAAACACCGACAGAACTATTCTTCAAAAGACTAAACAGAGATAAAATTCCAACAATTCAAGACATAAGTAATAAAATTGATGACACAGAGATAAGAGACAAGGACAGAGAACAGAAGGAAAAAGGAAAAAATTATGGTGATAGGATGAGGAATGCTCGGGACACAGATTTAAATGAAGGAGACAAGGTGTATGTTAAAGAAATCAACAAAACAAATAAGCTTACTTTAAATTATAAACCAACACCACACGTTGTGGAAAATACAAAGAAGGGAGACATAACAATCAGGAATGAAGAAACTGGACAAACCTTAAGAAGGAACATAGTACATTTAAAAAGAGTAGAAGGGCAATGGAAAGCTGTAGAGGAAGATAAAGAAAGTGAAGTTGTTGAACCTGGAGTAAGTGGAAGTCAATAGATGACTGGAGTTGTAAGCGATTTAATTGTGATTAATGAAATTATGATATGATTAAGATATGTATAATTGCTATGTTTATATTAAAGTTTTGATAAGGAAGGGATGTAGTGTTTGCATATTGCTACATATATAGTGATAGCTATATACACTGTCTCGGGCTCACGGTGTGGGGGCGCGCGCGGTGTCAATACCGTACAAGCTACGGGCGAGAACGGACGCGGCGTCTGCGCACATCGTAAGTTGACGAGCCAGTGCATTAGAGAGCACACAACAAACACGAAATAGTATGCTTGCACATTTTTTAACTAAAGGCTACTAAGAAATACACCAGTAATTGCGCTAAAAATAACATCGCGAAGTCTGTGCTACATTACTGTTAATAGAACGATTTATCAACAGACTACAGCATGAATAATGGATCATGTACATACACATATGAAGCTTCGTGACGTCATATTTAATGGGATTACTGTCGTTCTATTACAGAGATCGAGAAATAAATAGCTATTGAAAGCCATTAACCCCAAAGAAGCAGAAGAATAAATAGCACTTTGAAAACATGTTGATTTACACTACACTCAATTAACAATAAAATTAAATAAGTTCTATTCTAAAGTCAGTTTTTATAGATAATTGTTTTTATTACGATGTCATAAAAGTAATTTAATGGATTTGATAGGGAGTGTATGTTACTAGTAGTGATGTATGGATAAATTAAACACAATGTAGATATATTGTAATACATATATATTACAGGCATGTTAGTTTATTATTCGTCTTTCGATCGTTACTCATAGTAGGGAATATATCTGCCAACCCGCATTGGAGCAGCGTGGTGGATTAAGCTCTGATCCTTCTCCTACATAGGGAAAGAGGCCTATGCCCAGTAGTGGGATATTACAGGCTGAAGCGTAATTATTCGTATTTAAAAAAATACTCATAAACAAACACCGGTTGACACTTTCTATTTACTTCTCAGCTTTATCGTAGTCGGAATTCAGTTTTTACTTTTATTTTTTATTCAAACATAATCACAGTAGTGTCGATTTTGTCAAAGCCGATTCGGAAAAGCGATGATCCATTTCATACTGAAACTCTATACAATTCAACGTTCTATTATTTCGTTGTACTCGATATAAACACGATCGAAATTACATTCGATGTAAATACGTTTGTGATTAGGAATGTATTTTGACTCACCCGCAGTTCCTATTAAACTACATGTTTTAGGATAAGCTTTACAGTACTAATATGTAACTATACATACTACTAATATGTAAATATTCTATGCAAATAAACTCATATTATTATTGGATTTTAGTATATGTCATCATATATTGCATACATGATTTTATTATATACTTTATTGCACTTAAGAACAGAATATACAGAAAATTACATATATAGTTGATGGCAAAGATGGACTTATCCCTAGAAGAGATCTCTTCCAGTCAACCAATGGTCATGAGAGAGAGTGTCATATAGCGGGGGACACAGTGCAAGAAATAACAATATTGAGAAAATATTTGAATAACTGTAATGTATTACAAACTTATAAGTATAAATACATACACACAGACATATCATACATATATATACATACCTTACATTTATACATACATACATATACATATATATATATATATATATATATATATATATATATACATACACACATACATACATACACACATAAATACATACAAATACATAACATAATAGATAGGTAATTATATACTTACATACTCACTAAGTAGATGATTGTAAATTGACTTGAGAAATAAAGTGCTCCTTTAATTTTCGTTTGAAGGAGACAAGGGAAGGACTTTTTTGGATACTTTCTGGGAGTTTGTTCCACAGTATAGAGGCGCGTACCGTAAATGAATTAAGTTTGAATTTTGTATTGTACTTTGGTACATCCAGCTTTGTTGTAATGCCAGGGCACCTGGAACGATTAGGAGAGGGTAGGAAGTGAAAACGGGATCGAAGATAAGAAGGAGAGTTTGGATCACGTAGGATATTAAAGAGAGTAGATAGGATATGCATATCACGGCGAAGGCGAATAGGGAGCCATTTGATCTGAGCACGGAAGTGAGAGATACGATCAAACTTTCGCAAGCCAAAAATGAAGCGTACTGCGAGATTCTGAAGTCGCTAAAACTTTCTAAGCAGCTCTTCTGTCACATCCAGATAGCATACATCGGCATAGTCAAGGATAGGTAGTAGAAGGGATTGCGCGAGCATATATTTGGTTTTGAAGGGAAGAAAATACTGGAGACGCTTGAGAGAGTGAATCGAGTAATGTATTCTCTTGCTGATTTCGTTAATATGAGCTTTCCAAGACAGGTTGCAGTCCATAATAAGGCCCAAATTTCTAGCCTTATCAGAGTAAGGGATTGGGACCCCAGAGTAACAGGTTTTAGGTACCAACTCCCAGTCAAGTCTGCCTCTTAACCGACTGCTACCAATAATGATGGCTTGTGATTTTGCAGGATTTACTAGCAGACCAAAAGACTCAGCCCAGACCTGAACAGCAGCAAGATCATTATTTAAAATTCCAACAGCCTCATCCAACTCCGTCAAGCTGAAGTGTCGGTATATTTGTAGATCATCTGCATACAGATGGAAGGGAGAAGTGATAACACGGGAAACATTATTAATAAAGACAGAAAACAGTAAAGGAGATAATACGCCACCTTGTGGAACGCCAGCAGTGAGGTCCATCCAATACGACGAGCTATCATCGAGAGTCACACACTGCTGGCGTCCAGAAAGATAAGAGTGAAACCAATCAATAGCTGTGGGTGAAATATTAACAGCTCGCAAGGTACCAAGAAGAATGTCGTAGTCAACAGAGTTGAAGGCACTGCTGAAATCCAACAGAATCATGGCAGTGAGCTTGGTTTGATCCATCGCACACCGCACATCTTCCGAAACATTCAGCAGCGCTCCCACAGTGCTGTGGGATGGACGGAAACCGGATTGAAAAGGACATATGAGGTTGTGAGAGGAAAGATGGCTGTAAATTTGACTATGCACGACGGATTCTAGGACTTTGGAGAGTAGAGGAAGAATAGAAATAGGACGAAATTGAGAAGGATTAGTAGGATTGGCGGTTTTAGGAAGGGGTATGACTAGGGCTTTCTTCCATAGTGATGGAAAGACATTGCATGTAAGTGAAAAGTTAATAATGTGTGTTATTACAGGTGCAATGTCCTCCAACACAGGAAGATTATTTAATGTGTTTTCATCAATATTTTTGTTGTATGTGTGCTTTATCGAATAATATTTACTGTTTCCAATACATTTAATATTTCTGCGATAGAAATAGCTTTTATATTCTTCTTCTCAGTAAATTCAACTGCTCCGAATCAAACAATAGGTACCTACTATTAAAGTTAAATAAATGTATTATTTAATTCGAAGCACTCTGTACATATATAGCCGTTTTGTGTCTGACGAATACGACATTCATAAAATAAATTATTTAAGATTTTAGGAGTGTATAGTATTAATGTTAATGTATCATTGAATAATGTATAAATTAATAATTAAAAAATGTACCGGAACTTAACTTTCAGTGTTATAGTCAAAAATTCTAGCAATACAGGAAACGTTATGTAAGACTATTCATCGGGCACATTGTAAGGATTATAAAAAATTATCAAGTTAATTGCTCAATTCGTATTTATTTTTGTGTTATCGACACATGAGGGAATTCTAAATTTTTAAAAAAATATTATATCAAAAATCCGCGGTCGCTTTTAATTTAATTTAATCGCTTTTTTTTTTCGCTTTATTTTAACCGAATATAAAATCATTATATCAAAAATTTCGATCTAATGGGTATATCGTTCCATAGCTTAATTGACTAGAGCATGCACACGGTGAGTCGGAGATGTAAGCTCGATCCCCGCTGGAACGGTCGATTTTTGATAAGTTATTTAAAAAAAAAAGATTAATTGTTTAGTTTCAAAGTCTCAAGTTTTTACAAAACTAAAAATATCAAAATTGTGAATATTTATTTTTGAGTTAAGGAACTTAAGGAACATATTTTTGATCATAATATAATCGTAGAAAGGTTATTGTAGTTGCAATGCAAAATTATCCGGCACTTGATGATTTGAAAGTAGCCTCGTACCTCATTTTAATCTAAGATAAATGAGTACGCCGAGTTCATTTTAATGTTTACATTTTTCATTCATTTATTTTTCATTAGTTACTCTCTCACCCTACTAATGAATAGTAGGAGTTTATAAAGATCGCTTAGACCAACATACGGCACAATTTTAATTAATTAACAAATTAAGTATTAAAAGCCCTTTTAGCCCTTATTAAAATGGAGGAAGGTCTCAATTCCGATGTATTTTCGAAGTGAAACTTTTTAGAATCGTTGTGATTTGGGATTCGATGAAACCAAAATACGTCACGATAAAGAAACAATGACATAAATGTATACGATAAAGTCGGCAAGATAATGAGATAGAATACATTATACAGTATTTTATATTCTCGGTGAAAAATATCTCTCGTAGGCTACTTTTCAGAAGTTTCACCGCCGTGTGTGCTTTGCAAACACGTACTTTTTTGTTTACGTGTGTTACCTCACAACTTTTTACAGAGTATAACGATTCTGATAATTTTTTTCTAGATTTTTTTTATTCGAAAGCTGGTGCTTGCGCGGTGCATGTAATTTTATTTAAATTTTTAACGAGATTTAAAAAGTAGTTTTTGAGTTAAGTTGTAATGCGTTTTTATTGACTTCAGTACGTTAATTATGTTCTAATTTTATTACTTGTCAGTGTAAAATGAATCAGATTTTTCATTTACTTCCGAAAAAATCAAAATTATTTTAGGATAAAACATTTTTTCATGCACTAATTTCACTCAATTTACAAATAACATTCTCACAGTAAAGATTGTTCAAGGTATTCGCTTTCAACTAATCAAGCAAATTGGTCGTCATGTTAAAACCAAAACTCAGTAAATCCCACAAAGCCTGCGTTTGGTAATTCACTTCAATGTTATTTACGCACGAAGAAAGTTTTCTCTCATAAATTACAGGAGACTGAAACTGTACTCGTAAATCTAATGTCCCGACAGACATGCTGTTTTTGATTTTCCCGGGAATAAGGATAGCACTGTGTATTTTCATGAAAATATTTACTTAAATAGATAAAAATAATTGTGTTAGAACGAAAACAAAAAACAGAATTAAATTAACATTGACAAGTAATGCGACATAAATAGCCAATTAAAGACGCGTAATTAGGGATAACTCAAAAAACACTTATAGTTCTCGATCAGATTGATATGGAACAAACATTAAAGAAAGAATCATCAAAATCGGCGTACTCAGTAAAAAGTTATGAGATAACACACGTAAAACTGACTAACTGAGGTAGGGCATAGCAGAAAATAGCCTGCACAAAATCTGGAGCAGCCCAACTGGGGAAGTACCTCGACGTTATAGAGGATCACAGCTAAACAATACTGCTTTCCAGCAGTGTTGTGTTTCTGTGGTGAGTTAGGTGACCAAAGCTTCTGCAGGGGGGGGGGGGGAGTTATGGTTGCCAACACCCTTACAATGCTTCTGGTGGTGCTGGTGTCTATAAGATACGGTAATCGCTTAGCATCAGATGGGCCGTACGTCTGATTGCCGACCTAGTTGTTTAAGAAAAAGTATAAAAAAAGTCGAATTCAGAAGCTCATTCTGTTTTGAAGGCGTTTAAGAAAGTTAAGCAATTGTAACAAATAATAAATTGATATTCCAGATATTTCTATAAATAGTAAAACCTTTAAATTACACATGTAATGCGGTATAATGTTTAAATATGTATATTTAAATTATAAATGTTCGTAAATTTTATCGATAGTATTATTTATAAACGAATTTATAATATAAATGATTTCGTTATTAATACAAGTAAAACTTTTCGAACCACAAATATATCGAAAACAACTTTCAGCTACTCATATTTATTATATTAATAATAAATATCGGTTTTGTACATTTTTGACATTTCATGTATGGACTGTAAATATCCGTTGGCAGCCTCTTTTAAAATTGTCCGTTAAATATGTATTTTTACATATTATTCTTACTTAAACGCGGTCTTCAATCGCAGCACTATTATTGCAATATATTTTGTTTTATTTGGGCTCATATTTTGCTATTTGTGTAAGTCATTTTTGTACACCATATTTAATATATTTTAACCCTTGTACTAAAAAAAAAAAACATTTTTATCTTTATTATTCACACATTATTTATATTATCATCATCATCATTACAGCCTATACAGTCCACTGCTGGACATAGGCCTCCACAAGTTTACGCCAAAAATAACGTGAACTCATGTGTTTTGCCCATAGTCACCACGCTGGGCAGGCGGGTTGGTGACAGCAGGGCTGGCTTTGTCGCACCGAAGACGCTTTATATTATATTAATATATAGTTAGGTGTTACCGACCCCCCACCATCAAAACTCTATATAAAGCGGTAACCGTTCTAGGAATGGTCCTTTCCTTCTCGGCTCCGGTGGTGTTCGACGCGACTTGTGTAGTGTTTTATAAATGTAATAGTGATAATTAGATCTAAATCGGTGTATTCTCTGTAAGTAAAATTTCCCATAACAATCTGGTGATTTATTTTGTTAATAATCAGTTGAGGGTATTTTCGTAAGCTATTTTTTTGGTTTGATTTTAAATAAATAATTGTTAAGTTTTTGTTTTTTTTTAATATTTTCCACTCCTGAATCCTAAATATATAATATGAAATTGCTGTGGCATACTTTGATATATAATTATAAAAACTTAAATTTCTAAGGATTTTCGTTAGAATAATTTTTTTAGCACTGATTTCCATGGAAAGACCATTTGTCAAAAAATCTCAACGTCTATTAAAAACTAAAAACCTGAATTACCTAAATGACAAGTATAACAGAGTTGTATATTTTAAAAAATATGCATTTCTGAGTAGTTTTAGTGCACCTTCAGTACAATTTGTGTTACCTAGTTTCCTAGAACTTTTCACCTGCATAGCGTTGCCAAAAGGGAGAAACTTTTTACGTTGGCGCGATGTTTTATAGTAACAGACTAGAGGATTCGTTTTGTAAATGTTTTTCGTATATATTTCACGGACCATTTAGTCTTGTTTCAATTTTTGTAGCACACTATTTAAAGAACGTATTTAGTTGATAATGATGGATGTCGTTTGCAATTGAATAAGTACTTATCGTTGTTACTTCCACAATTTATTTTATGTTAACACCTAAATCGCTGTGTGGCTACGGTAGTAAAGAATATAGCTCTCTTCCCGTGGGTGTCGTAAGAGGCGACTAAGGGATAACACAGTTCCATTACCACCTTGGAACTTACAAAGCCGACCGATGGCGGGATAACAATTTCACGCCATTTTTGTCGTGAACTTGTGGAGGACTATGTCCAGCAGTGGACTGTGATAGGTTGCAATGATGATGATGATGATGATAACACCTGAAAAAGCTGTTGAAAGTTTATGAAGTCATTTTAAAAGAGCGCGTTAGTGCTACAAGAAAGCTTGCAAATATGAGCTATTGAGTAAAACAAGAGAGCTGAGTGATATAGAACAAATAACATTTGGAGGATCACAATCTGTCATTGGTGGTTACACATTGCAACTGTAATAAGTAAGTGTGTGTTGTCAATATAGCTCGCAGACAGTTGATTTTGACCCCGGAGACACTGTCTCCGGGGTCAAAATCAACTCACTCGAGCCGTTGACCGGGTTGAACAAGTGGGACCGAGAGGCGCTGCTCACTGATCTCAACATAGGGCCTGACGGTAGCGGCGTGAAGGGGTGAGTACTGAAAACAGTTCTTTTGATCTAACGTGAATTGAATTCATTTTCTTGGAAATTCTTACACAACTTATATTTGGTATAAGAGCCGGCGGTCGCAAATTCAATTCTCATTTTTTTTTATATCACTAGGTCGGCAAACAAGCTCACCTGATGGTAAGCGATTACCGTAGTTTATAGACACCTGCAACACCAGATGCATCGCAAGCGCATTGCCGACCCAAGCCCCAATCCCCTCAGGAGCTCTGGTCACCTTACTCACCAACAGGAACACAATACTGCTTGAAAACAGTATTATTTTGCTGTGATTTCTGTAAGGTTGAGGTACTACCCCAGTCGGGCTGCTCCATATTTTGAGCAGGAAATTCCTGCTGTGCCCTACCTCAGTTAAACTTTAAGACAGACAATTAATATTTTAATAAATATTAGTTTCTGGTCTAGGTGTGTCTTTTTTCTCTCTCCCTACTGTTCCTCGAAGAACACGTAAATTTGGCGGTTTCGGTACTTACTACAGACACCTGATAGTGATCGTTACTCGTGGAAGAGAAATTATTCGATAGCTGATATACCTATCTCAGGATGGAGAATAGGTGGCGAATGCTAGCGCGACTTCATCTCGCGGGCGGATGACTGTTCACACACGTGTCAATAAAAGTCTGAAATAACCTCTCCGGTGCCCCCGCGCTAGATTCATGAGGATTTTCCCCACGTAAAAAAGAAGAAGAAAAAAAAGGTTACATGGACAATTAATTAATCAATCAATCAATCAATCAATTTTATTAATTGTAAAGTCAGGTCATTGCAACATCTTCAATGCCTAAAGAAATATTTTCTACATAAATTTTCAAAAGACGGTTCGAAAAAATGTAGCTCCGAAGTTTGCCGATATACTCCAACTTAAAGTTTGAAGTACTGCAAAACAACTAAAGACGTGGAAGCAAATTCCAAGACAATTGTGGTCTATACTACCGTTCAAGTTTGTTTGCTAAACCGTATTAGAATTTAGATGAAAGTTATATATTTAGAAAATAGATTACGTTCATTGCGGGCTTTCTTATAAATAACATTTTGAGATTTCGGAAGCATCTTCGTAAATTGATCTATAAATTGACCTCTCTGAAGTGCTTTTCAATGCTTATGCAATATTTTCAATTTGAATATTCTACGTTCACCAAAAACTGTATATAAATATAGATTTTTAAATATTATATTACAGTTACGGTTACAGAGATCCTTTAAAGCATCTTTGTGTGCGGTTGTCTATGTGTGTCATGCTTGTATAGGATTAGTAAATGCGTGTACGAGATAAGTGGTAGAATCAAAAACATTTTTAAATAAAGTCTGTGTTAAAATGGTTGACTTCGATTTTACTTTTATTTAAAATATTATCGTCATATTTTTTAATACGGTTATTGGTTGTGACAAAAAAAAAAAACGTGAGTATAGTATCGTTTGTAATTTCATTTGTGTTTGCGTCAGTAGTTTCAATTTGAATGACATTTTTAGGGTAAATACCATAGGTTTACGTGATGGAGATGCTTCACCTGCAGGAAACATAAGCTGTTTTCGCCCAAAAAAAAATTGGACTCAATAATTTCAACTTTACTGTAGATTTATTCCCCGAATCTTTTAATTAGGAGTAAATGGCTGCAATTTTGTAAAATGTAATTATTTATGAATATGTCTAAATTACCAGGTTCTATGATATAAATAACAGAGCAAAATTAATAATTTGATATGAATTCATTTTAATGATATTCGTCAATGTCGACAGTTTATTTTAATTTGCAGAAATTTTGAACGACTGGTCATTATTAAAAGAATTGTTTATTTCATTTGTCTCTGAAATATAAGCGTGGGATTAAGTTGATGATAAATTCTTGAAACTAGTCGCTAATAAAGCGCGACTGTTTTCTGTTTAGTTATAGTAAATTAATATTTTTTGTATACGCTAATGTTACTTTAGACAATTGAAAAGAAAATTAGTTTCTGTACCTTAATTCGTAAAGTAATAACGTATTTAATTTTGTTTTTAATTTCACAATTGACATCAAAACGATTTTAAGACGTTCTTAACAGAAATATAGCTATTAATTTCATAATAATTTTTAAATAATATAAATATTCAATTTGACATATTAAGTATCAAGTTTCTAGTAACTTATCTATTCTATTGTATTTTATTTCAATACTAGCTGTGCCCGCGACTTCGTCCGCGAGTTATTATGATATAAGCCTCCACAAGTTAGCGCCAAAAATGGCGTGAACTCATGTGTGTTGTTATATTTTTTAATGCCGTAGCCACACAGTTTGTACGAGTATACACACCACATATTTGTATTTATATATGTATTATTTTTATGTATATTAAAAAAAATAGTTATAAAAGTCGGATGTTACCTGTAACACAAGCATTAGGTTGCTTATCATAGGAACAGACGACCGCGTGTGTATGTTATAAGATATTTATTTACTTATTTATTTATTTTTCCATTTTATTATTTGCATACGAAAACAAATAGTAAATATCATCCAATATTCATATTGGCAACTTAAATTTCAATTAGGGTTTAACATAATTTAAAATTAAATGAAATAGCCAAATCAGTTTAAATATTACAATAGCCGCGCAGACTTTCAGATGGGCGTCAGCTTTTATTGAAAGCTCGTACATTGGAAATTAAATAGTAATGCAGTAAAATTATTGCATTTAATAATTATGTGGAATCATTTAAATTTTGTAATGTGTCAAATACAATGCTACATTTACAAATCACGACATTTAATTTATGCTAGGAATATAAGGTAACAAATTAAGACAGAAGTCTCCTATTAGTTAATTAATTTTGGATAAAATAATTTATTTTTGGATAAAATAAAACATAATGTCACCAGTTCGCAGAACATTTTAAAAAATAGTACATGCATGTTAACATGTTAAGCGCAAACTATACACTCTGCGTGTTTCGTACACATACTGCATATTTATGAGTTAATCAACCGTTGCAGCTGCTGCTCATAGACCTTACATGCATCTAACATGCGTCTTAGGAGCTCTCCTTTGTTATGGTATTGCTTTCAATGAGCGTTTTTGAACGGAATCCGTAATGAATTGTTCGAGTTCAACCTATTTTAACAATATTGAGCCGCAACTATTATGATCATCACTGTGTTCATACAACGGTTACTGTAGGCCATGAATACTTGAAATGTCACGAGTAGGATTGTTGCTGACCCTACCCCTAACCCTACCCAGGAGCACTAGCTACCTCACTTACCATAGGAACACCATACTACTTGAAAACCGTATTGTTTGGTTCAGGTACTTGCCTAGTCGGGCTCTTTTAGAATTTTAGTAAAATATTTATGGCTATGTCCCACTTCATCAAATTAGCAATATTTAATATATATATATGTCTATATCATATAACTATTTAAAAACGGGATATTTACCACGTTTTTTCTTATCATTTTGCGGAGCTCAATATTTCGACATTATCTACGAATGTCTTGTTCACGAGAAAAAATGGTAAATATCCCGTTTTTGAATAGTTTTAGTAATACAAGTAACCATGTTAATCTAAAATCTTATCTATGTCATAGAAACTATTAAAATGGCGATCGTCATGTTTAGGTGACTCTATGCATCATTACACCAGAATCGTTGTCTAAATTGACATTTAGAAACCCTCCATCATACCAAAACGGTAATCCAAAATGATCTTATTCACTTTTGACCTAATTCTACGTTTAATTAGCAATCAAGCAATTTTTAATTTTACTGTACGAGAATAACAAGAGCACAAGAGCGCATTCTACTTACTATCCTGACTAAACTAGCTGAATGTAGAAAATGTAACTGTAGAATTGTATACGGGTGTAGCTATTTATTAACTCCGCTGGATTTTAGCAACGACGCGGAATTACAATTATATATTGGATTTACAGATAGAAATTATAATATATAACAATGAAAATATCTCAAATAATTAACAATTTATTCGGCTTCTAATTATTAGAGGTCATTAAAACATGCTTGCATTATTAATTAGTCGTCACTTCAGCCTTTTTGTTTGTTATCGCAGGGGAACCCATTTACGGATGATATCCAGGATGCCCGGGTAGGCATTCCTAGACCGTATGTCGGCTTCAGCACTTGGGGGTGCAATACCGACCAAAATCCCTGCGGGAGCCTTCGGCCTCTTTAATTGGAGGGTCCCGGATCTGCAGGCAACAGGATACCTCCAGTGACAGGCTGGCCTCGGTGAAAAGGCCAGACTTCTCCTCCATGGAGTTATCACTTCAGCCTATCCAACCACTGCTGGACATAGGTTTCCCCAAGTTCACGCCAGATATTTTGGCGCAAATTCGTGTGTTTTGCCCATAGTCACCACGCTGGGCTGGCGGGTTGGTGACGCAGGACTGGCTTTGTCACACCGAAGTTGCTGCTGCCCGTCTTCGACCTGTGTATTACAAAGCCAGCAGTTGGATGGTTATTCCGCCATCGGTCGGCTTTATAAGTTCCAAGGTGGTAATGGAACTTGTTATCCCGTAGTCGCCTCTTACCACATCCACGGGAAGACAGCGGGTGGCTATATTCTTTACTGCCGTAACCACACAGCGTTTAGTATATTATTAGCTTGTATTTATTTTATTTATTTATTATTAATCTACACCGAAATACAGACACATATAAAGAAATATACAATACTAGATGTACAAAGGCGATCTAATCGCTAAAGAGCGATTTCTTTCAGATAACCTTTGGGTACAGGACACTATACAGTAGCAGCGGTTAGAAGTGAGCACATATTAAGGATTGTATACTATTACGATATTTATATGTTATTAAGTATAATAAATAAATAAAAAGAAGTTATTTTATATTGTCTATAATTACAAAACATTAAAACGCTAAATAAAAAGTCTAAATTAGAATTAAATCCGTTTAAAAAAAAAAGGAAAAAAATAATATTTTCACAAAAATTTAAATACAAAAGATAAATTAAAAAGAAAAATTAAAAATCCAAATTAGAATTAAAACAATGTGTCAAAAAAATAATTATGTGGTGTCATGGGCCACCAGGTAGGAACGAAGTTCCTTCGGATAGTATAGAAGCAACACAATTTGAAAAAAAAATGTTGAATTTTATATACATTTTCTAGGTCTTGATTTTTTTTTTAATTTATTGATTGGTTTTTAATTAAGTACATAAAAGTATTTAGGAAATTTAGTATTTTAGGAAATAAAAAATACCGTAAAATAAAAAAAAAAAAGATATAATAATAATAATAATTCAAACTATTAAGTGAAATAAAAAAACATATGGCTCTATTTATTTTTGTCGACAGTATAAAATTACATAAATAATTAAAAAAAAGTTTACTAGTAATATTTTAGTTTTACAAACGTCATATTATAGTCGTGTGACTGATATTAAGTCACTTCCGTTATATATTTTTCTTACGGTTTTAGTATCACATTTTTTTTTCAGTTCTCTCGCCCAGCCAAATGTTAAGCCTGCCGTAAGGAACTTTGTTGCAATAAAAAAATATTATTATTAGCTATATAAAATAGCTAATAAAGTTATTATAGCAGAATTTATTAGTATTTATTGTGTGTAGCTAATTCTTTCAAATTGTTATTAACTATTGAAAGAATTAAATTTTATTCTGTATTTATGATTGTCTTTCATGCTACTTAATTATAATATTCTTATTTATCATTTTTTCCTATGCTTAGTAATAGTGTTTTCAAAATAATAATGTCCAAAATTTTAGGCTGATATACATAGCGGCGATGCTGCGGTAACTGTTAGTTGTTGTGAAGGAGACGCGAGGGAATTCCTAGACACTGTGATAAGTTTGTCTGGCTGCAAGGAATCTTGTTTAATTAAATGGTTTTGTGTTTATGGAGATTTAATGCAATAGATATTATTTCAGTGAAATAATATTTTGTCCAAAGGGTACGGTTAAAAAAATAAATTTAATTATGTAAAGCTATAACCGATTCGGAATGCAGATATTGCAGGACCGTTAAGAAAACTTCGTAGAAAATCTATAGAGTTCGATTTTTAATTAATGTATTTAATTATTATAAATTTAGTCATGTCTTGCGTGAATTACAGTGCTAGTTAACCAACAATGAGTAAGAAACTGACTTTGGGATGAAGTTTGTGTTCAGTCAGTCAGTTCAGCCTATTGCAGTCCACTGCTGGACACAGGCCTCCCAAAGTTCGCGCCAGACATCTCAGTTTCCCGCAATCCTCATCCAGCCTACACCGGCAATCTTACGTAGATTGTCGGTCCAACGGGCCGGAGGACGTCCCACACTGCGTTTGCCAAGACGCGGTCTCCACTCCAGGATCCGTCTGCTCAAACGGCCATCGGTCCTGCGACTGTCGTAAAGTTCTCGGTAAAAGTTATCAGTAAGTTTGTATTAATATAGTTCAAATGGTCAGCCATTTTTAGAAAACGTGATTAATTTTTTTTTAAATATTTATCATGAACTTTCAGACATTGTCTACTGAACATATCGGCTCATGCCTTTTTTCCTCAATGCGTTTTTTTTCATTTTAATTTTTGCTGTTATATAAATTTATGTACAAGAAAGCTTTAGTATTGAACATAAATTAATATTAGACTATATTTAAATTATAATCATTATTTTATATTTACAGTCTAAACTAATATAATCGTTCTTTGAACACTAAGCCTAAGAATTACCTCGAGTAATTTAAAAAATAATATTTGCTTAGTGAAAAAACTAGCCGTATATCTGCCAAACCATAAGGCTGTAAAACATTACGATATGAAGCGAAGAAGCTGAAGATAAGGGCAAACCGCACTAGTTGTCTTGTTTAACTTTTTAATTAAAGCTTAAGTAGACTTGCCCAACACATACTGACGAAACGTCCTTAATAAACCCGGATGTTATCGTAGTTTTGAAGCACCTTGACACGCTCAAAGAGAATTTATTAAACTAATATCTTTTAGGAGAGAAAAGGTGGTTTTCGTTATTAAATTAGTTAGTACCTGAATAAATCACTTCCTACTCACTTGGAGGGCTCTTAAAAGTAATAAGGAAATCTTTTTTTTTTCTTAAGGAAAATAAATAAGAGGATTTAATTATCTTTTTTCTGCTTAAAAATTAAATGTAAAACATTATTTTGGAGACTTAGTAAAAGTTATTTGTATTATTTATAATTATAATAAAATTGTAGTGGGTCTGATTTAGTGTATTAGAGAAATTTAGATATTATTTTTGGCGTCTATAATAGACACAGAAGTTAAAAATGTAATTTTATATTCTTGTTTGACAGTTTGTGTATTGGTCAAACTACGCCAAGTTACTTTGTGAGGATTAAAACCCACAACACAAGCACAAGCTACAATTTGTTCCAAAATTGACCATGACTTGATGTGTGAAATCGCCTAATAAGTCGCTTTGGGGCAGATATTTTTGTATTTGTACAAATATTTGTTCCAATACTGATCCAAGTGTGTGGCTAGTGTGTGTGTTGTTCCAATACTGATCCAAGTGTGCCTTGTGGGTCTTCTGACCGTGCCTCGGAGAGTACGTAACGTTGCCAGTCCCGATTGCTATCATAGAAAACTGATAGCTATCGTTACTTATTGTAGGGGAATTCGCGGAGTAGTATATTAACACATGGTCATTTTCCATTATAGAGTCCTATGACCAGCAGTGGGACTTTACTGGCTGAAACAATCAATCGATCATCTCATCATATGGAATGTAAGTCAAAATGTATAATCGCAAACAGTTTTTATGTATAAAAATCATAAGAGCGAAGCTATTTACGGAGGACGGATATTACGGAAGGGAAAGGTCATATAAAAGGGACACTTTTGTTAACCGATTTCAAAAAAGGAGGAGGTTTCTCATTTCGACCATATATATATATATATATATATATACATATATATATATATATATATATATATATATATATATATATATATATATATATATATATATATATATATATATATATATATATATATATATATGTATATATATATTGTGTGTGTTCGCGGATAACTTCGTCGATTATGAACCGATTTTGCTGATTCTTTTTTTGTTGGAAAGGAGATATTCCAAGGATGGATGGAGAATGATAAGGAAATAACGATCTGGTGGTGACATCTCAGAGAAATCGAGAGGAACCTTCGAAAATTGTAGTGGCTAATAGATGTTTGCTAATTTTTGTCGTCTACTTATGTTGTATTACTTGTCGATGTAATTGAAACAATTATTCTAGATACCCTAAAAATATACACGACACTTATTTAAATTGTTAGGACCTTATAATAAAGCCTTCGTTATATGGCGAACAAGAGTATCGTCATCTATGTTTATTTATTCTTTCATATTTATTTAAAGCATTTAAAATTCTGTATTGTACGGGGAGCATGCATTTTTAAAGGGAAAACATCGTCCAAATCACACGTAATATGACACAAAATTACACTTTATGAACGATATAACATCTTAATATCTAGTGCATAATAATTAGCGTATTAGTAACTAGATAAGTTTTTTTTTATAAATTTTTGTGCCTTCTTATTTTTGTGTGCATCGATAGGATTTCAGAAGATAACTATTTTAAAGTGTACGCATAGAAGATATATCTATTAAAAGGTTAAAATCAGTTTCTAAAATAAGTTTTAAGTGTCAGTTATTAAGTATGTTCCATTCATAACTATCGTGACGTATCTAGTGTCCCTTTCATAAATATTGTACCTAAATTAAAAAAACTGGCTATAAAATCTATGAGCTTGATCGCATTCTTACTAACTTTTTGTTCTAGAATGTGCATGAATGTAGTCGAATACAATAAATGTTAATCAAAAAGACAAATCTTACAATATTTGATAAACTACATTACTGTGCGAATTTATTATTATTATTTTAAAATATAAAAACAATTTTGAGCTTAGCACAGCTATATTTGAATTGATAAAAGCATGAATTAGGAGTGAAAGGATGTGCATCGGTGCTTGCTGTTGTTTTTATTTTGTGGCTACTTCGAAATGTCCCTTTCAATACGCGTCCCTTTCATATGACCTTTCCCCTAAGCAACTCTATCTAAATGAATCGTTTTAAAAAGCTCTTTTTATTGAAATCTCTTCATTCAAATGGACACATATGCGCACACAGATTCTGAAGTCAGATGTCCAGTTAAGATAACCGTACATGTCCATTCAGACGTAAATACGTGGAAATATTCAAAGCGCCAAATAATGCTACTAGGGCAGGAAATGTACCTTGCGAGGCCTATATGCAAATACGTTTGACCTTCGTGATACTATCAAAGCACTTTATGTGAATATTTAAACTTGGCTAAGGTAAATAGTGACTTTATTTAACGTCACGTTATCATAAATTGTGACATGCGAGAAATTCACTTTTAATATAATTGTTATGTTTTACTTTCACGCCATATTTTGTGGAAGAAAATTTATAATATGATTTTTTTATTTGGTTACCATTTTGATATTACGGTGGTTATTTAATATCACAATTGCTTTTGACAGTTTGATACCTAGTACAATACTAAAAAATAATGGTAGAGTAAATGCTGGTATACTGTTATACCTATTTTACATATATACATAAGCAATTAAAAGCGCTCTAAGATGTCACTAAGCGTCTGAGAGCGTCAGCGTTACAATTTTACTTCTCATATATCGTTTCTTAAGGAGTAACCTCATTTTTTTATCAGTGAGTAACAATTGAAAACTCAGAAGTAATAAAACTTTACACAATATCATTTTTAAAAGACAATTTGTATTCAATAGAATTCTGTAATCGTAAGTAATTTGTAAGCCCTTTTCCGTGTGTCGTACGTAGGTGGAATAGATTAAGCCTAAAGATAGCGCTCTGTGCGCTTTGAAGGCACAGATAGAACTATATTACAGTCCTCAACACACTGCAGTGACACCATCCCATCGAAAATATTTCTACGATATTCAACTTTGAACAAGTTACGACATTTACTAGGGGTTATGTACGCCGAGTTACAGTTTTTATCAAGGTCTGAGGCACAAGTAAGTTACTGTATTGACTAGCCCATTGACGCAGCTGCTCTGCTATCTGCTCTGGGGATTGTATGTTTGTTTGCCGCTGCGAGTCTGGGTGTAATATACGTATTTATTTGCATAAGGTGTTCGACTCCCTAACTGCGCTAATTTGAATAAACAGACGAGCTACATTGACAGACTCGTTCTGCATGCTCTTTCGTGAGCGTGTAAGCAGGGTTATAAGCTTACAATAAAAGAAAAAAAAAATCGTTTTCATACGCGGTTCTGTAGTTGTATGCTGAAGTTAATATTCATATTTCACTTTATCGACGCTTTTTAGGGCTAAGAAAAATAGTATTGGACGGTAATGCAGAAGTACGTTGCCATAGTAGCTCGTATATTAAGACAGTGTAAAGTGTAATAATAGTGTTTGCAGGCAAACGAAAAAAAAACCGACTTCAATTACATCGACAAGTACAATATACAACATAGGTAGACGAAAAAATAGTCAATAATTAAGTAATTAAGTGTATACGCATTATCAAAGATTACTCCAAAAGTTGTAATCAGATCTTGAAAAATTTAAAGGTGACCAAAAATCATCAAAATCGGTACACCTAGTAAAAAGTTATACGGATTCTCGAGGATTTCCCTCGATTTCTCTGGGATCCCATCATCAGATCCTGGTTTCCTTATCAAAATACCACACTTAGGATATTTCCTGTCCCACAAAAAAAGAATTATAAAATTCGCTTCATAAACGACGAAGTTATCCCCGAACATACATTAAATAAAATGAATATATATATATATATATATATATATATATATATATATAATATATATATATATATATATATATATATATATATATATATATATATATATATATATATATACACACGCACAAACACACGTCGAATTGAGTAACCTCCTCCTTTTCTGAAATCAGTTAAAAAAGAGCTAGGTTTTTTCCCATGAAAAACGTGGTCTATAGCACCCACAGAACCGCCTGATTTGAAGGGACGTAGCTGGGAGTCGAATACCCTTTATATATTTATATGTTTTATTTATATTCGATTTCTCGAAATACTATCTCTTCCAACAGATAAATGATTCGAATATGAATAAAAGACTTGCAAAATGAATGTTATCCGGTTAGATATTGACATATTTTGAATTCCTATAACAGAAAATGTTAATGTAGGCATTTATCGTATACATATTATGCACAAGTCTATAAATTGAAACTATTGAATATTTAGCAATTTATTACTACTAATTTATTACGTATTGTTTCAATTGTATTGTTTATTCTTAAATTATTAGTGTATTAAAATATAATATTTTATTATTATATAAATAGTTTTGATTTTAAATATCTTTTAAATTAAAAGACAATGAGGCTTAATGCATAGTTGCTGAAATTTGATTGAAGTTGCCATACCTCAGCAGGAATAATCTTGTACAAAATTTGAGCAGCGCAACTGGAGAAGTATCTGAACTTCACAGAAGATCATAATAAAATAACACTGTCCTCAAGTAGTTTTGTGTGTTCCAGTGATGAGTAACGTAGACAGAGCTCCTTTGGGAGGTCCGGGATAGGGTTCGCAAAGCGCTTGCAATTCACCTATCTTTCCAGGCATCTATAGTCTGAGATATGCATTTACCATCAAACAGACATAAAAAAATAATAAATAAAGCACAAATCTAGTCAAATATTAAGGAAATACAAAGAAAAGACAATGTGGTGACTATGTGCAAAGCACGTGAGTTCACGCTATTTTTGGCGTAAACTTGTGGAGGCCTATCTCCAGCAGTGGACTGTATAGGCTGTAATGATGATGAATGATGATTAAGAAAATATGCAAATGTATTCTCAAAATTCGATGAATAAGTATCTTTCATAATTATCAATAGAACAGTCTAAGGCAATAAATTCGGCGTTCTTTTTATAAGAAAGACAATTTGCATCTGGTAGGTATCAGATCAAGCTTATAACTTATTTGTATGATATTTATTACTATCCGACTTTGAAAGAATATTGACATCAACTATTATTCATATTCTAAATAATATATAAAAAATTAAAAGCATCTCAATAATTTGTAGTTTTATTAAGACTAAATTAAAACTAACGTTCAACAGTCAAAACATATAAAAAAAGTAAATGTCTATTCAAAAACCTTTGAAATTTTTTAAGCAATTAAATAATGAAGCGTGATTTAGAACGCCAGGCAGTCAAATACAAGAAAACTTTGACGTTTAATCAGTCCCACTGAATAATTAATAATAGTAGGTATTTTGTTTAACGTAATGTCTTATTCCAGGTGGGATTGAAGGGCGCATAAAATATGTCATAAGTCACTAAACCACATTTTAAAGTTTTTATTTCTATTCACAATAAATAAACAAACGCATGCTATTATAATAGCGTCTCCCAAATATTCAAATTATTCATCATCATCATCATCATGATAATTTTTTTTGTTTATTTTTTCTAATTGGATTTTTAAACGCGTTTATATAGTAGACCCAGTTCTCTCATTTTCGAGTCGATCGAATACAACGTTATGAACGAGATCATTAAACAGCACAGCAGTATCGCATAGCATATGCAATAGGTACTATTGGTTAGACTAAGTGTCAGTCTATAATCATCCGAAGTTGAATACAATGACCACAACCTCGATGACACAGTGCGATAGAAACTACGTATCAAGTTTATCAATTGCAAACCAAAGCATAGCGTCTCGTACTATCAACACCTATTGTCCAAAACGAAACTGACTCAGAGTACAATAATCTTCAGCATATATTCAGATATATGGTTTCATTCCAATATCGATTCGTCAAGAGTTTCCTAAAATACCGAATAAAAAATGTGTATGTAATTCACACACGGCAGAAATGAAACTTCTAATAATTGTGTGTGCTCGCAAACTAAAAAAAACCGACTTCATTTACATTGACAAGTAATACAACGTAGGGATACGAGCAAATAAATAAGTATAATAAATAGTTAAGTAAATACGTGTTATCAAAGATTACTCAAAAAGATAATCATATCTCGATCAATTTTTAATTGAACCATGTGACAAGCATTAACTTTCGATTAGTTAGTTAGTAGAAGTTTCATTAAAAAGAAACTGAATTACATTATATATGAATTTATAATTATATATTTCAAAAACACACCCTTTCTTCTGAGTCATACAAAATTTTTACTAGATTTCACACCTCGTGTAATATTTTACTGTATATAAATATTGTTACACTACAAACTTACAGAAATATATTTTTATATCGAACAACAACAAGACGTTTACGAAATAATCCTGAATAATTTAACTCTCGCCAGAGATAGAATGACGAGCATAATTATGCTTTACGCAGTAGTATACGCAGTTTTACAAAGACGTTAGCCTCTGCTGCTTGGAATCAGAAAGATCGCGAGTGTATACTAAAAAGTGTGTGTTTTAACGCAAAACATTAAACTGATGTTTACTCCTTAACAACGATTACCGTAATATTTGAAAATTTAAATGTCAAATTAAAATTATGAAACTCTAGAATCAAAACATAAATTATTGATGCTTAATATTCTTATCAGTATACTAACGACGCCCAGCGGCCACAGTCATGGATTGTATCTGTTGCGTTGGCGGTTGCGGGTTCGATCCCCGCACATGACAAAAATTTGTATTGGCCATACAGGTGTTTGCCGTGGTCTGGGTGTTTGTGCAGTCCTAGTGGGTCTCCCCACCGTACCTCTGAGACCACGTTAAGCCATCGATCCCGGTTGTTATCATGTACACCTGATAGCGATCGTTACTCATAGTAGGGAATACGCGTGCATACATTTCAGCAATTAATTTTTATTTATATAAACAGAAAATATGTATTTAACGCTAAATATAAACACAAAATTGTAGCGTTACACGAGTCATACGATGTAGTTACATTAATGCATTAAATGTTACGTCCCTGTTTACTTGTGTAGGCGAAGCAACTTGGACGTATCGTTACAATTTTATCTATGAATAAAAACCTCGCTTTCAGTAGTAATGTATATAAAATGTTACTTTTAATTTCCCGTGCTATATTAATTTCCTAGGAAACCGCACTAGCTTCTATGACCCATTCATAAAAATATTTATTAAGTGGCACACATGAACAATATTATTGGAGTTTATTTTTTAAGGAATGGGGCTCGCGGTACAAAAAGAACATGGTGAATGAAACGGTATGAAAAAACTGACTCTGACACTTAGTGACACAAACGCTTAGTGATGCTGAGAGATGATATTTCTATACGATGGTATTACAATAAAAAATCCTATACTATATAATTTGTCGGTAAGATATAGGTATAAAAGAATACCAGATCAGAGGTTAATTCACCAGGTTGCTTCAATACGGGTTAGCGGATATATTGCCTACTATGAGTAACGATTGCTATCAGGTGTACATGATAATAACCGGGATCGACGGCGTGCGATCAGCAGTGGTGGGTGCACAAGGATCGCACAAACACCCAGACCACGGCAAACATTTGTATGGACAATACAAATGTTTGTCATGTGCGGGTATCGAGTCCGCAACCGCCAGTGCAACAGCAACAAACCATGTGCTGTAACAGTTGCGCCAACGCATACTAGAGGTCCATTAGAGGTCTAATTAAGTCATTTTTTATTGCGTCATAATATCCGTTTATTTAAAGGGTTATAAGATCAGGTTATGCTAAGATGCGAAGAAAAAGCAGAGGCTACAGTTGATTACATCATGTTTGCATTTGGATTGACTAAGTCACTCTCTTACAGATCGTCTGAGGAAATATTCAACAATTGGCTAACTCTTTCCTTTTCTCTTTTCTTTTTATTCTTATATTATCCAACCTCTCTTTAAACAAGCTTCGTATTCATGATTTCTCTGAAAATGCAGATGTAGCTATCGGCACATGCAACAAATAAATTATAGGCTGCAGCTTAAAGTTCCTCTACTGGAAGTATGGGTCCACATTCAGTATTTAGTGTTTTATGCAAACATCTGAATAACTTAGCTGTACCCATAATTTCCTTTTAAAGTGACTCGCGGGAATTGTGGACGCTTCTCGAAATATATGTGTCCATTCCAACGATTTGAGACAATTTATTCTTAACAAATTGTTCTTAGAATGATTCTATACGAGCTGCCCGTTGCTACGTCTGCGCGTTTATTTGATTGAATCAGCTGTAACATCATTCTCTATGATGATACATAAAATCATTCTCTATATAGGAAAAGGATCTGTGCATAAATTGTTCTTTATTATATTCTCGTTTATTACATTGAAACACGTCACATGCACGCACGTATTATAAAAATAAAAATATTATAAGGCTGTATTTTAAAAACTAGAAATATTGTAATAATAATTTAAAAAAAATATTCTAATTTTTTATACATTTTCAGACATTCATTAAAAAAATTACGCATTTTTAAAAAAATCTAAGAACATAGGGGCATAGCTGAAGGCATATTTTAGCTACATAAAAAAAATTTAAAAAATTGGCATATTTTGGGAAGAAAATAGTCGACTACTAAATGCTGTTTTGGTCAATAATTATCGACCTAAAACTGTGTGAGCTGCAGTTGTCTTTCTCGTCTCGGAGCGCGGCGGCAGCATACAGCGAGACAGGAATATTTTATTCAAATACCTTTTTTTCAAAAGTCTCTCATGTACCCTTTCTAAAACTGCGTCAACGGGCCTTCCTCTCCTCCGGCGTTTCTTCTTAAGATAGGTACTTAGTTACTCCGAATTTTTTTGTCTTAATATAATATTTAGTAAGTTAGAAATACTTTCCCATATAAATTATTTAGATATTTCAGGAGAGCCGGCTTTTTGTCCATAGAGAATGTAGATAGGTTATTTTTTCAAATTACTGAGAAGATTTCGTACCAGTAAACATAGTTTAGTAGAACAACTTGCAATAATACGTGGTACTACAACAGTTTGAGCTCATTTTCAAATCTTGTTATTTTATTAACTGAAGTATTATATTCGTACTTGTTGAGTTTGTAAGTTCATAATCCTTGTATAAATATATAATGGTCGTAATCTTCCTACTTAACAAACAGTTGTGAAGAGAACAAAGTCTTTATCAACACTGGAGTTATTAGCGCCAACATACAAAATGATAATACTCGTAATATAACAGACCTGTAATATACAGGGAAAAATTCATGCAACACTTTCAGCTGTTTATAAATGTTGAAGTATTATATATATATATATATATATATATATATATATATAAAATTAAGTATTTTTTGGAACATATCAATTTTTTTTTGTTATTCAAATTTTTCCTGACAATAGCTAACAAAGCAAAACATATTTTTTTTACAAGAAATGAGATTATAACACATTGTACGTACAATCGTTCACTTTTTATTGTTACACGGATTGCCGATTTTTTCGTGTTTTCTCAATTTACTTTCTTTCATTTTATTCTACAACTAGCTGACCCGGCGAACTTCGTATCGCCTAACAGTGACTTTTAAGTATTATCACAAATCTTTTGTATGGGAGTACAGAAAAGTGTTGTTTTTAGACTTTTTCATGAAATTTATTTTTTTTTTTAGAATTTTTCTCTCCGTAAAAACCATCCTCGTACTTCAAGGAATATTTAAAAAAAAGAATTAGCGAAATCGGTCCAACCGTTCTCGAGTTTTGCGCTTAGCAACACATTCAGCGACTCATTTTTATATTATAGATAAGTGCATACGTGACAGGTAGAAATATTCATAACAAGAAATTTCTGTTGACTAAAAGTTATAAAAAGCGAATAAATATTAAAATATGATGTATTACATCATATAATATGTAAAGAGTTTATATAAAAAAATATTAAAATTGCTTACATAAATAAATAAGTAATAAATTAGTTCTATGGTTGTTTTATAATATTAATAGCCTTAGATTAATAACGGCAAAGAACGCTGGAGACGTTTGGGTGATAAATTTATAAATCTAGTATTCGCCGCCCAATCTGGGAAAAGTAATGGCATATCATCTCACCTTTAAGTCGCTGTAGTCGAGTTTCTTATCATTTCCCATGTTATTGGACCCTCATGGGATGGATAACATGTATGATACTATGAAGTCATATATAATAATAACATGGTTTGAGAGTTTAAAAAAGGGGAAAAGAGAAACAATTTTTTTTTGTAATATAATTTAAAGTACGTTCCATTTTTAAATTTTTAAATTAAGTAAACAAAATATATTAAGTAAACTATCGGCTAACTAACGCCTGTTAACTATTTATTATGTAATAAATTCCAACTTTAGAGGTAGCAAGAATACATTGATTGTTTTTACGACTTTTGTTACATGTTGCTACCCTTTAAGTAGAGCTGGCCGTATAAGGATAGTTTCTAAGTCGTAATAGTTCCACAAATTTGAAATGTTTTTTTGAAGTCTTAGGAAAAAGGGAATGACCCCTACTAATGCCTTTAATGTAAATATAATGAGCGTAAATATCCATTAGTATAACTTTAAATAAATTAAGTGAAGATTAATGACTTCAGCAGAGTTGAAGTAAAGATTAATGAACTTATAAATAGGTATTTAAGTTTCACCTTGTTTTAACATGTGAGCTCATCAAGTCAACTGACGCAGGGTATTCACAGTTATGAATCGAGATGCTGAGTTAAGATAAACTGGTATGCTTTAAGAGACCTGTACGTGTCCATTCAGGAGTACAAATAAAGCTTTATTTCATGTAAAACTTTTCTAAAGCAATGCCTACGTCTAGGCAAATAACAACTGACTCAGCGACTGACCTTCAAATAGATGAGAAGTCGAGTATAAAGGGCAATGTATACGGACAAATGGGTTGCGAAATTTTAACGTCGAATTTTATGTGTATTATTTGCAGATGTTACAGTTTTCTTTTTAGAGGTTATTTGAGAAACGTTTATTTGAAAAAAAGTCTATTCAGGAGAAATAAAATACTAAAATGTTTTTTAATGTATCTCAATATACCATTGAATTGATTGTTTATAGAGGGTTATTTGAAGAGAAAATTGGCTTTTTATAATCTTTATAAAAGTGTAAATTTGATTAAGAACTAGCGACTCGTCCCGGCGTCGCACGGGTGCAATGCTGATAATATACTATAGCATGTCTTTATTTATAGTGTGAAGCTAGCATGCTATAGCATGGTTATTAACATCATAACAACAACATTCAAATATGCGTCGTTAGATTACACGTTGTTACAGAATGCGTTGAAGAAATAAAGGTTCACTGCTCATTCCCCGTAAGTGATAGCATGATAATATGTAGCCTATATGTTGACCCGACTTCTTAATAATATTCGTGCCAAATTTGAAGTAAATCCATGCATTACTTTTTGAGTTTATCCCGGACATACATACAGACAAACAGACAAACAGACAAAAATTCTAAAAACTATATTTTTGGCTTCGGTATCGATTGTAGATCACACCCCAAGTATTCTTTAAAAAAAATATTCAATGTACA
Organism: Melitaea cinxia; assembly: GCF_905220565.1. Taxonomy (NCBI): domain Eukaryota; kingdom Metazoa; phylum Arthropoda; class Insecta; order Lepidoptera; family Nymphalidae; genus Melitaea; species Melitaea cinxia. The sequence continues at coordinate 4,596,955 of NC_059409.1, read as the reverse complement.
GTTTTAACTTTCCTAACATTTTATTATATGTATAGATTTGATGTTATTACAACAATTATATAATTGTTAATTACAAAATAATGAGTATTATTATATGTTTTCTACCACCGTGAAAAAATACTTTTGTAAAAACATTTAATATCTTCTATAATATAAAAATGAGTCGCTGAATATGTTGCTAAGCGCAAAACTCGAGAACGGTTGGACCGATTTCGCTAATTCTTTTTTTAAAATATTCCTTGAAGTACGAGGATGGTTCTTACGGAGAGAAAAATACTAAAAAAAAAAAAAAATTAAATTTTCTGAAAAAGTCTAAAAACAACACTTTTCTATACTCCCATACAAAAGATTTGTGATAATACTTAAAAGTCACTGTTAGGCGATACGAAGTTCGCCGGGTCAGCTAGTTTATAAATAAAAAAATATTTATTAAAATGCGACTTTTTAAGATATTAAAAAAAAGATTGTATAATATGTTAATGTTTAGTTCTTGCTCATCATATTTAATATGTTATAAAATAAAAAAATACAACAAATATAATAATAATTCTTCGGTTAATTATATCCATTGAGCAAGTTTACGTTGTCGTAATTGACGACGGAGTACTACTGCGGGTAGGCATATCCGTATTTGTCTTGAGTCACTACCTAAATAGTTTCGCAAATAATTACTATCGTTTATCTTATCCTTTGTGTACGAATTGTATTAAAAGAGATTGCGCGACTTAACAGCACAATGTAATGGTTTATGATATTTGTCAATCCAGTCTTTGTGAAGCGTTATGTACCTATGCTATATCTTAAAACGTATTGGTATTGAGGCGCGATGGCTTTTTTTCTTCTGGAAAATAAATATAAATCAGTATGTTTTTTATCTTTATTTTTAGCTGAAATAAGCTATAAAAGTTCATATTTTTTTTTTAAATATACATATAATGTTAATATTGCAAAAAATGTCAAAATTTATTTTTTAGTATTGTTTGGGATTTTCGTTCAATTTATTCGATAACTTCTATTTGAACGTAAGCATATATCCTAGCCTCTGTTTAATTAAATAACATTGAATAAATGTTGAAGTTTGTTTTCGTCAAAGATGACGCAGGTGTGACAACTGGCATTACGTTTATTTAGATACAACAGTTTTATTAAATGTACGTATTTAAATTTAGAAATTTACCTTGATTTTGTATTTAGAATAAAAATATACTGATCAATCAATCAAGTTTACGGCTATATATATATATTCTTTATTGCACTTTAAAAAAATCATAATTACAAGTCATTTTTACAAAAAATGTTGGCAAGGGCGAACTTATCTCTGGAAGAGATCTCTACCAGTCTACCCATGGTGGTGAGAGAAGATTTTATCGCGGGACTCATAAGCGCATTTGTGATAAAGTGCAAAAAAAAACTGAACAAAAAGTTAAAAATAATAAAAAAAAGCCATATACTTATTTTATATATATAGGTATTAACCCATACTGATTGTCAACTTTTGTTTTAATTATGGACTAATGAAGGTGGTCGTATTCAAAATGTTTTGTAACCAATATTTTTATTTTATCTGAGAATTTTATTCAAACTTTGTTTAAGCGATACCAAATTGTTTAAGACGTGATTACCAAGGTACTATGCAAATATATTGACACATTTATGACGTAAGAGTTGACGTGGGTGTGACAGCGGACGAAGGCAGATGCTCTTGTTTGTATTTTGCTAATTAGCGAGCAGCTTACTGCCATGGATTTATTCCCTATTCTCGGAAGGATAGATAAGTAGGCTGTGTACTTATTGATACTAATTTGTCATGGTGACGGCTTTTATAATAATGGATTTTTCTTAGATTCATAGATGGCTAATATATTGATTATATTTGAAAGCCATTAACCCAAAAGAAGAAGGAGAAGTTTATTGACATTAAACGAATGTTATAAAATATTTTATTATAATAATAATTAGATAAATTACATTAAACTAAAAAAAAACCTTAAGTATATATATTATATACATAGTATGATAACAAAAAAATATTATTAAAAGGAGTCCCTTTAGGCAAGGTTCCGAAGATATTGGCAGCGTTCCCCCTTTGAATAGCTAGACTAATTCTTTGTCCGAAGTAGTATGTTATAAAATATTCTATTCTTATAAATTAATCTGCTGGATAGTATACGGAATATGTGAATTCTAACTGGTTCACGGGTATTAATTTTACTGAATACTATTAAATTTAATTATATGTTTCTGTTGATTTGTTTTATGTTTCACCATTTCTTTTTTTATTTTCTACATATACCTACAGCTGACTGTCGCCCTTTCAAAGGTAGGATGCATAGTTGTAAGACCGCTATTGTACTTTGAATAAATAAATTTGTATTTTTTTAAAACATTCGCCTTTGATATTTAATGAAAACATTTTGGGAACTGTATAACTGTTTTAATAATGGAAGAGAATTTTGTCCATTAATAAAAAAATTACAGAATGAAATATACATAATAACAATAATTACACCAATTTTTGAAATAAATACCAAAACATGAGTAAAATTCCCACTAATATCTTTCGTATTTACTGTAAAGCTATTGAAATATTTCTTGAGAATAAGGAAAGCCGGCATCCGAGATATTTTAATATCGTGAATAGTTCGAAGAGAAATGAAGGCTTCATATATTCGATTGAATCTAATAATAGTTCTATTGCTAAAATATCGAGATGTACACCATGTAACTAAAATCTTAACGCCTCAGGCGACGTTCGTATGGAGCTCTTTCAACTGTTCACAATTTTTCTTTTGATAAAGTTCAAAGACGAAAATAGCTCTAGGGAAATTTCTAGACATAAGGCGGACTAAGAAAGCCAAATAGGTTTGCCATGATAAATTTGTATGTGCAAGACGTTTTGATCAAAGCTTTTTTATTTTTAACGTTGAAGCAATATTACCGATTAATATTTTGTTTTTTCTTCTTCTTATGTTATAAGAATTTCTTTAAATTGCGAATATTATATTTAACAATGGAATGGAAAAATTAAATAAAAATATTAACCTATATTATAAAACGTATAAAAAGTTCGTGATACGTTTTTAAATTTAAATAGGAATGTACCGGAACGACCAGGATAGAAACGTTTTTCCCTCAGCTAGGCTTACTTTACATTTGAAGGAAAATAATTGAAGTCTAATCCGCTTTGTGAGTTGACGGGACCCAGATTTTTTTGTGCAATTACGTTTTGATTCCTACAACACTGTCGTATATAAAATTAATTTGAAAATAAATTTATCAATCAAAAACATCGGACTAGCCCGTTGGCATTGTTGGCTGAGACCCTGCTTTTGCTCCAATGGTTGTCTGCTTGATTACCGCCTCACATCGGGGTGTAATACTTATATATGTGTATGTATTATGTGTACATATTTTTGCAATTATTATGAAAATCTGCTACATAATACACGTAACAAGTTTCATACCTTAGAAATAAACAACCGTGTTTGTATGTCTTAAAAAAAGTCAGCAGTTTCATCAAATTTTGAACCCGCACCATCTGGCGTCTATTCACGTATTCTATTCACGAAACAATCCTTACTAGAATACAAAATAACAATATATATCAATGTAAAAAGTAGAATTACATCTGAGTAGCACGGCTAGTGTAACAGAAACAGACACTAATAGCGGACAGCGAATTTCACTCCATTCAATTCAGGGTCGGCCGAGCCTAATAAATTGTTACGATTTTTCTTTGACGCCTATAGAATGTTTCTGTTGTATGCCCCAATTTCAAAACGATAGCGTAATAGTGGTAGTCTATCAGACATATTTAAGTGCGTGTTTTGAGGTGTATGCTTTTTTTAACGAGTAAATTATACGAAACAATTCAGACTGTAACATACCACTGCTAGACACAGGCTACTTGTGCTAAATGTGTAATTTACACTTAAGCAAGTAAGAACATAGTTCTTTGATTTTTGGTAAAAAATAAGTGCATATTTGAGAATGTTGATATTGTAAACACAAATAATTCTTTGAGAATTTCTAATATGAGAGTACATTTCTTTACTGATGAAAATCACTTCACAAAATTAAACCTCGTATGAGTTTCGTATAAAACGGTATATTCATCAACATAACATGCCATCCGTGCTATCGTAACAAAGTTAAATGAAATGCACGGTTTTAAGTATAGGTTTTAAGTATTGAGGCTCTTAGCGAAGTAAATGATATTCTCTTATTTACAAAAAGTAGGGTATTTGGTCTGATTACAATGTCTTGACTACTGAACTTGACTACTATCGTTTCGGAGGGACTTCGACTGTCATTATGGGTAAGTCACCATGTCGTCAGCTACGTCGCTAAAATATCGGAAGTTTCAAAAATAATAATCGCGGTAAGTCCCGTAGAATCATGATCATAGTGAGCGGGAACTTGATCAGCCTACCTAGTCTCGTCAACGTCCCCCTGCTGCATATAGGAGAAATATTAAACATAGATAAATGGGTTTTGTGTGATTTGATATTGCTACCGTAAAAATACAATTTCGAGCCAGTATTTTGATGGTAACTCGGGCCGATGGTTTAACGTGCTCTTAAATATACAGAGGGAATACTTATAAGGATGTATGCTTATACCAGAAACATATACTATTTCTGAGCAAATAAAAACAACTTAACTATCTCGCTTACACCCGTATGTTTTTTGTAATCGTTTTTGAGCCCATACCGTCGATGATAGTATTGTTTAATTAATAAAGGAGAAACTACTTTTAATAAGTAGGGTAGACGCAAAAGTTTACTTAACAAAATTTGTCTAAGCTTAGTATAAATGTGTTTTTGTAACTGTTGTCGTTGTAAATGTTATAGCAATATGCGGACAAGCCTAAGGGCTTCTGCAAGTAAATGTAATGTAATGCATGCTTTTCTTAATGTTACACATAAAATATATATATAAATATATATATATATATTTATGTCAATATAAATGTTTGTCTCGCTACTTAGATGACTCTGCCTTTGCTGTGTAGCTACGATTGCTGTGTGGCTACGGCATTAAAAAATATAGCCAGCCCCTCTTTTCCCGTGGATGTCGTAAGAGGCGACTAAGGGATAGCACAGTTCCACTACCACTTTGGAACTTATAAAGCTGACCGATGGCGGGATAACCATCGAACTGCTGGCTTTGAAATACACAGGCCGAAGACGGGCAGCAGCGTTTTAGGTGCGACAAAGCCAGCCCTGCGGCCACCAACCCACCTGCCCAGCACGGTGACTTGGGTCAACACACATGATTTCATGCCATTTTTGGCGCTAACTTGTGGAGGCCTATGTCCAGCAGTGGACTGTAATAGGCTGAAATGATGGTGATGAATGATGGTGTCTGTTTCGAACGTCAGTCGAACTGACGACCGTCTGCGTTAGGACTTTTTTCATCACTGCACCAGAAAGATTGTCATTATTTGTATGATATATTAATTAACGAGTGACATAATTAAGACCGCTTAAAAAGAGTCAATTGGTGTCTTTAACTTTAAGTTCAAAAAGCCTTTTCTTAAATAAAATTAAAATCCACGCTCATTTGTCTTTATTTTTGAGTACAAAATGAATTTTTTAAATAAACGTAACTGTCTAATATTTAGTAACGCTAGCAGTTTGAATCCACGACCATTAGGTATAGAATCAAGTATTTTATTCACAGTAAAAATTGGTTCTAAAAAGGTACAGAAAACTAAAGAAAGTAACTATTACACATTATACTACTCGCGTCCATATCCAGTTGAATATATTAAAGTTATAAATTCCACTGCAGAGTCATGACTCATTCTTAACTTTACGAAAGAGATTTACTGCTTGACACGGACTTCATGTAACTACGCAGAATAGAATTTGCGGTTTTAACAGATTAGACGATCTAAATTTACTTATGTAATTAACTAGATGATATGCTCAATTTCATTCGCATTGAAATATGTGATGTGGTCAATATGTAGTTGTCTCTTCGATAACTTACATAATTGATATTTACTTAACTTGTCTATTTGTTATAGTTTTCTCAATAAATAAATTTCATGATATTAAATAGTATTATTGTGTTAACCTGAATATATTTATTACAAATGAAAACTTTTTTTTTTATACAATAAGGTTGTATGGTATAATAAACATAACAAAACTCGAATCTCAATACGCTTAAATCACAAAATTTATTACAAAGACTTGTACCACGATCTGATTTATACTGTTGTTAGTATTTGCCTGCTATACTCAACCGGAATGTTAGAAATTGAAAGTTTAACCTTTAACTGTGAAAGGAGGGCGTTGAAACAATTTTTTAGTTTTCCTCTGAATTGAACTCAACGATACAATAATTTTATCACGTTTCCTTTTTCTGATAATGTAAGAGATGTTTTGTTTTTTATATAATTTGTATAATTTGGATTTTTATGTTATGGTAGAGATGTTTCATTGGATAGGACACGTGGATTGTCCCTAATAATCTGGATTCAAATTCTGGTCAGTAAATTCTTTTTAACCGATTTCCAAAAACGGAAGCGGTTCTAATTTCGACTTTGATGATTGTGTACTGATGTTGACGATTATTATTTTAATCGAAAGCTGATGCTTGTCTTGTGGTTCCATTAAACTTTGATTGAGATCTGATGACCACTTTTGAGTAATCATTGATAACGCGTATTTACTTGATTATTTTTACTACATGCGCTGTGTTACTTGTCGATGTAGCTAAAGTTGGTGTTTTTTAGTTTGCGAGCAAACACAATTATTATTTATTTTATTCTTTATTGTAAACTTACTTTCTTGCACATACCGAGGTTCGCTCGTAGAAAATGCATAAGCCTTATGCCCGCCTTTTGTACACACTTGTATTAGTGTCTTTATTGTACAATAAATAAATTAAATAAATAAATAAATAAACAATAAAATAATTTCAAACAAAACTCATCTATAGCTACAGATTATTATGTAGTATAGGTAACGGGCGGACCTTTGGATAAATTAGCCGTTAATAATTTACAAGCTAAACTAAATTTAACTTTAACTAAAATAAACTGTTTTTCAGTAATGTAAACGTTTCTGCATTTTGATGTATGAAATATTTAAATCATTATAATTACAATATTATTAGTAAGGTTAGGATATTTTCTACATTCTCACAATAACTGCAGTCATAGAATTTTCGAATACCAGGCTGAATAAAGATTATGATAATGTTGAGATTATTGTTGTCTTAAAGAGGGTGTATCTATAAGATCCACCAAATGAGCGCTTGAGGCGTAAGTAGGCAATTACTTTAAAGATCTATCATTTATTAGATAGGAAGGAATTAGACATTTCCATTTGGTTTATAGTGAGCAGTATTACTTATATCTTTATCGTGCATTTAATTTTTTTTATAATAATAACGACGAATAATAAATCACAAGTAATGGTTGTTACAATTAACATTTAAAGGTTTAATTTCAGCCAAAAATAATATAAGCTCTTTAAAATATTACGTAATTTTACGATACGTTAATTGAAAACAAAATAATTGATGAGTACGTAATGCTTTCCGTTCGTATTTTACAGTTAACTTTAATTAAAGACACATACGTGAGTACATATGAAAATACTATCAAATGACACTCAATAAACATAGAAATTTGCATATTCATCTTCTCATTTGAAAAGCAATTGAATACAAATTTGCTTACTTATAAATTATAATGTGTATCATTACATAGTATAAAACAAAGTCGCTTCTCGCTGTCTGTATGCTTAGATCTTTAAAACTACGCAACGGATTTTGATGCGGTTTCCTTTAGTAAATATAGTGATTTGAGAGGAAGGTATATGTACTATAAATATATTCCTTTACTATAAAATACATGCATAATATAGTAAAGGAACACTGATAGTTTTTGCAACTGTGCGAAGCCGGGGCGGGTCACTAGTTTTCTATAAAGTTATTAACAAAAAAGTTACGAGATATTTTTATAGTAATAATATGATTTTGTGTCGTCACATATTTCTTATCAAACATACTATTTCTTATTTTTTTTTGTTTTTTCAACTTTATAACGTATATCTACGTATTTTGGTTTCTATGTCTGTATTTATGAAAAAAAAAAACTATCAAAAGAATTTTATTTATTAATTCTTCTTTAAGAAAATTAAAAAAAATCTGATATTTAAGAGAAATAGTGAGTTGAACTTACAACCTGTCTTAAAAATAATGTATTTTCAATACTTCATCGTTATCTTGTTGCTACACAACCGCTCTGGTGTAGTTGTGCGTGGGCCATTTTTGCGTTTTCGTTTCGCGTTCGGGATGGATATTTGTATTTATATATTATATTATATATTTCTACAAATATTTCTTTCCGGTTTGATGTTTATTCAAGTGAGTCTCCTCATCGTGCCTCGGAGACTACGTAAAGCAGTCGATCCCGGTTGTTATCATAAATATCTGATAGCGAACGTTACTCATAGTAGAGAACGTATCCGCTTACCCGCAGTAGAGCAGCGTGGTGGATTAAGCTCCAATCCTTTTCCTACATAGAGAAAGAGGCCTATTAGCAGTGCGATGTTACAGGCTGAATTGTATCGTACCGTATCGTAATAAATTAATAAAACCAAATATATATATACATATGAATAATAATATAAATATACATATGAATATTGATAAACTTGCTCTTGCATTGCATTGATTAATAATTTTGTCATATTACCAATTGACGTATGTATGTGTAACGAATGTGTTAACATATTTTAACGACGAGTTTTCATGACAATAATAAGAATTAATTGTGAAGTTCTTTCATATTCAAAAATAGAATATAAAGTTCCATTTTTTTGATTAACCTACAAGATAAAAACGACGATATAATTATTGTCGTTTTTTACATTTGCGAAATAACTAATTGGATATCTTAATTAAGTATATTTAAATTAAAACAAAAATGAGTTACAAGAGGAAAGAAAATAAATATGAAAATGTAGTTTAATAATATTCCGGCGACCTCATTACGAAATTATAACGACCTGATGAAGTTCTGAAGTGCTCTTACAAGCGGTTTCACAATACACATACTATGTCATATGTTTTAAACAAACTTAAAGTGACTTTTATGATTGAGGTCAAGTTAAAAAAAAACCTTTGTGGAAAATATGCGAACTACTCGCGAATCACAAAATAATAAATATTAATGTAATGAAGCTGAAACATATTGTAGTCTCCAAACTATAATTCTAATAGAGAGATTATAACCATATTTTAGCGCGAACTTCGTTTGACATTTAGATTCGTTTGATTATCAAAACATTAAACACAATTAACTTTTTTAGACTTAGACACTCGCGGTTTTCAAACATAGTCTATTTTTAAGTATAAACGAGTACATACCACGATATAGTTTTTTGACGATTTTTGTCGATATTTTGGACCAGTTACATGGCCCGTCGTGACCACGTACATAAAAATAGACTATTAAACACAATTTTTCTATGCAGGATTACATACATAATAAAGATGTGTGGACTTTTTGATGATTGATGATTGATTTCATGCAAAATATTACTCATTCATTATCAAAACAAAGTTTATATATTATTGTTAAAATAGTAACTGCAGAGTTTCTTGACGGTTATTCTCTGTAGAATCTACATTCTGAATCGGTGGTAGCTTCACTTTTAAAAATAATTGAAATTTAATTTGTAAAATGACGATTCGAAAGTGCTTTTGAAGTCTATTTGAATAAACGTATTTATGATTCTGATTTCATTTATATGTTTTATATGTTATAGGCTGAATGTAATGTAAACCTTTTGATTTATAGAAGCAGAAAAATAAATGTTATGTTTTGATACGCAAAGAAAAAATAATACGGCGCTCAAAATTAAAAAGAGGGTATCGACAACTGGTTGGCGTAGTGATCGAAATGATTTTGTTAGCATTTTAATTTGTAATTTTGACAATTATTAAAATATTGGATTCTGTGTCTATTATTTATTCGCTTAATACCGGTCCAGTACAAAGATGGTGATGCCATCTACCGAATGGTTAATACCTATTAATTTACGATTAGTCAGTCACTATCTTTGTTATCTGTTTTGCAGGGTAGTTAGACAATAAATACTGTTATCATTTAAATGATCTTATTCTGATTATCATTTGTTGAAGTATCGGAAGAGCATAAAGATGGATGGTCAGTCGCCATCTTTGTCGTGTATTGGCGGAATTGTTGTCCTATAAGTATGATAATTTGTAAGTGACGAAGCAGTTATTGTTTAATTATTGTGCGGCTAGCGTTACTGCTCGATAAGTGGCGTATAAGTGATTAGTTTGATAACGTATTCAATGCAGTTAAAAGTGTGTTGTGAATGAATAACTATAGATTTGAAGTGAGAAATAATTGTTTAGTTGAGTGATTTCAGTTGTTCTCTACATTTGATTGTATTTGTTTTTTGGGGGTCGAAGTTACTCGCGTCCGTAGGATGTACCAAGTCAGGTCTTAACCCTCTTTACCCTACACGTGACCCCTGGGTGGTGCAAAACGAGTAACATACATAGGTGGTAGGCTTCGGCCGTGGCTAGTGTGACCACCCATCGAGCAAAGACGCGCCGCCAAGTGACGCGTCTTGCGACACGACTTGTCGTGCCGTGAGGCGCCTCGCGTTCCGGAACGATGCTCGTAATAGCCAATCATAGGGGTATGGGTATGTACAGTTGCGCTGCGTCTAGTGACAGGATCCTGATCTGCGTAGTCACTGCGCCGGACGTCTCGACCTGGAGGGTAGCGGGATCCGAAGCACGGTGCACCGCTGGCCGACCGCAGGCAGTAGGGGGCCCAACTAGTAGGTTCGCCACCTATGAAAGGCTGCCCCGCCACCTAGCGAAAAATCCAGGGATGGCTTCCATCGTGCCGGTTGGCGACCGGTGAGAGGACCCGATGGCGATTTCCTGGGGGGTTCGGGCGTCCCCGCAGTCTCCAGTCGAGTCTTCTTTAGTGTGGTTTCTGCAAAAATCGTGGAGTCTATAGACGCAGCGCCTCGTACAACTACCATTTCCCCTCCTATTCACCCCTTGACCACAATGAAGAACAAGAAAAAAAGTAAGGTTAAACAGCGGCTGCACCTCCTCTCTCTCAAAGTGCACCTCACCAACATACGAGGATTGCACTCAAATCTCGTTGCAGTCCACCACCACCTGGAGACTGAGAGGCCGCATTTACTTTTTCTTACGGAGACGCAAATTGGTAGCCCAGCAGATGTAACGTACCTGCAGTACCCTGGGTATTCGCTCGAACATAATTTTAAATCTCACGCTGGAGTCTGTATGTTTGCTCGTGATGATGTTTGCTGCCGGCGTCTACGTAACTTAGAGATACCTAACCTTTCCATCATGTGGTGTTTATTGGATACGGGCATGGAGCAGATTGTGTATGCCTGTACCTATCGGTCGCATAGTGGTGATCGGGAGACGACTCGGATGTTCGACTATCTCAGTGAGACGGCTGACATGGTCCAACGTCGGTATCCTGCTGCCCAAATGGTATTTCTGGGGGATTTTAACGCTCACCACCAGGACTGGCTGTTCCCATACCAGAATACCGAACACGCCGGGAGAGAGGCGCTCAAATTTGCTCTGTCGCTAGATCTTACCCAGCTAGTCCAAGAAGCAGCACGAGTACCCGACGTTGACGACCATACACCTAATTGTTTAGACCTTCTGTTGACAACTGACCCTGACCGGTCCTCGGTATCAGTTGCAGCTCCCCTGGGCACATCTGATCACTGTGTGGTAAAGTCAGTATCTAACTTTCACCCTCTGGATACAGGTCCTACCGGAACCAGACGTGTGTGGCGATATAAGTCGGCAGATTGGGATGAGATGCGACACTTTTTTGCATCCTACCCTTGGCGGCGGACTTGCTTCTCTTCCAGTGATCCGTCGAGTTGCGAACAAGAAATATCGGAAGTGATACGTCAGGGGATGGAGTACTTCATTCCATTTGCTGATGTATCACTAGATGGCAAGATCCCTAGGTGGTATAGTGCAGAATGTGCCGAAGCTGCAGCCCGTAAGGACTCAGCGTTTGCAGCGTGGGCTGAAGCCCGTACCCTTAAATCTCCAGATATAACTACGAGGAAGAGAGCGTTCAACTCTGCTGCCAAGTCCTACAAAAGGGTTCTTAAAAAAGCTCGTTTCAACCGTATTAAACGCATCGGAGCCCAACTAGCTTCCCATCCGCGCGGTAGTAGAGCATTTTGGTCACTCTCCAAGTCGGTTGAAATGAGCTTCTGCCGTCCCTCGCTGCCTCCTCTGCTTAAACCAGATGGATCGCTGGCCTTTACTGCGACAGAAAAGGCTAACCTTTTAGCGAATCTGTTTGCAGAAAATTCGCTCCTTGATGCAGGTAGTGCCTCACCGCCCAGACATCCACCTTGCGACTCTGTTATGTCAGAACTACGCATTCGCCAAACTGAGGTTTTGAGAGTACTCCGTAACTTGGACGTGAATAAGGCTAGTGGTCCTGACGGGATACCAGCAAGAGTACTTAAACACTGTGCTCCTGAGTTGTCTCCTATTCTCACGCGCTTGTACCGCCTCTCTCTAAAATCTGCTCAAGTCCCTAAAGCATGGAAGATTGCCAACGTACAACCTGTACCTAAAAAAGGTAGTCGTGCCGACCCGGCTAACTATAGACCTATCGCGATCACCTCCATACTGAGTAAAAGTTTGGAGCGTATACTGAATCAAAAGCTCCTAGCATACCTCGAGTTGAATGACCTCCTGTCGGACCAGCAATACGGTTTCCGCCGTAACAGGTCCACGGGGGATCTTTTAGTGTACGCCTCGCACATCTGGGGCGAAGCCTTGGACAAGCACGGAGAAGCGCTAGCTGTCTCACTTGATGTATCGAAGGCATTTGACCGGGTCTGGCATGAGAGCCTATTGAGCAAGCTTTCAGCTTACGGAATACCCCCGAGCTTGTGTGACTGGATATCAGATTTCCTGAGTGGACGATCATTTCGGGTGGTCTTAGATGGCTCCTCGTCTGAGTTGATGGCGGTTAATGCCGGTGTCCCTCAGGGATCAGTTCTCTCTGCAACCCTCTTCTTGATTCACATAAATGACCTCCTCAGGCCCGGTATCTTTGGATACGCGGATGACAGCACTGTTACGGAGAGATACGTGTCCGGTCCCCGAGCTGGTGGGGCTGAAACTCATGAGCATAGAGAGGCCCTGGTTGAACGCATGAATTTGGCTTTGAAAGAGGTATCCGATTGGGGTGACGCCAACCTAGTCAAATTTAATGCTTCCAAAACACAAGCGTGTCTTTTCACTGCTAAACGGAGTCCATTCCCATTAGCCCCAACTTTCCGGGGTGTATCTGTTCCGATCACCGATAGTATTGATCTTCTAGGCATAAATATTTCGTCTAATATGAACTTCGGACAATGCATAGAATCCAAGGCAAAAATTGCTGGTAAGAAACTTGGTATCCTCAATAAAGTCAGGCAGTACTTCACACCGGAACAGCTTCTTACTCTCTACCAAGCACAAGTTCGATCGTGTATGGAGTACTGCAGCCACTTATGGGATGGCTCTGCCAAGTACCAGCTCGCTGCTTTGGATTCTGTGGATCGACGCGCCAGAAGACTCATCGGTGACAAATCGCTGGTTCGCTCTAGACTTCAAAGTCTCGAACATCGGCGCAAGGTTGCCTGTTTGTCGGTATTTTACAGGTTATATTTCGGAGAGTGTGCTCTAGAACTATACAATTTGGTTCCACCATCACCTTTCTACCACCGAACCGCAAGGCATCGCATGAATCTGCACCGCTATGTGGTTGAAATCCCACGATCTCGCACTAAACGATTTGCTTCCTCGTTCCTAATTCGCACCGCTAAAATTTGGAATGCCCTTCCGGCTTCCGTTTTTCCAACGAACTATAACTTAGGTATCTTTAAATCAAGAGTGAATAGGCATCTTCTAGGCAAGCGCGCACCACCTTAGGCTGCATCTTCACTTGACTTCAGGTGAGATCGCAGTCAAGCGCTAGTCTATATATTTAAAAAAAAAAAAAAAAAAAAAAAAAAGATTGATACTGCTTGCGTATCATCGGCTATTTCATGACAAATTAGGGTTCATTTAGTGGGTGTGAGTTAGAGTCATTTATTGTTTGTCTATATGTTTATTTCTTTTCCATCCATTAACATACAAACGTAGCCTATAAACGCCTGCAGCGCAATAACTATTTCAAGCGCGTTGCCGAGCCTACCCCCCCTTCCCTAGGAGCTTTGGCCGCTTTACTCGTCACAGGAACCCAACACTACGTGAGAGCAGTATTATTTAGCTATTCCGGTAAAGCTTTAGATTAAGAACCGTGGAATTATCTAAGCTCAAAATTTGATCGTTTATCGGCATGATTTCGTTACAAAAAAAAATAACCCTAACCTATCTAACTTCAAAATGCGGCTCTTAATCTAAAGCCTAGCCGCTATTCCTCCTATAGTATTCTTCAGTTGTGTTATGTTACAATAATTCATTACTTATTTTATTTATTTTTAAAAATGAATTATGTATCATATAATCATTATCCTTACGTACTATATTCCCTACAGTAATTTGGGTATATTATTTCAACGTCCCTGTGCCCTAATTTTTCCAACAATTGGTCATGATTATTACGGTTTTGTAATTATTATTGCCTACATGAAATTAACGAAATTAACTTAACTCACTTGTTTTAATTGACTGTAATTAAGTTAAGAATTGGTCAGTAACTTGTATGTAATCTTGGTACATCATTGAAGAGTTAGAGGAATTAAACAATTTAATTAATATACAAACTAAAATAAAAAAGTTTTTATTAATAACTTAGGATAATTTGTTTTATTTTAACTTGTGTATTGGTATTTATATGTACCACCATCTACTTCTCTTTACTTCATTACTAAATTATAGCTTTAGGCATATAAATTATACATACATGTCCTATTGCCTAATAAAGAGTTATTTTTGAAACACAAAAGTTTTTTTCTTACAAAATAGTTTTATTTCGATTATTATTTTCTTATTGGATAACATATGTATTGAAGTTGTCACCATAATATTTGTTATAATAAAAATTTCAAACCCTAAGGGTACGAAAATAGAACAAGATTGATTGCTTACCCTAAATCAATATATGTCTATAGATGACCATTCTACTTCAAATAACTCTGTAGTGCGTTATTCGATTTACACCATTATTTGTATGATATTTAAAAAAAAAGTTTCCTTTAAAGTTAGTAACTTTTGAATTCACTTATTAACCATCAGAGGGGAAAATAGTGGACAGAATTTTTACGGATAACTTAATTATAGTTTAGCGGTTTTTTGTCATCAAAGTGAGAAATAAGAAAAAAATCATATAAAATTGAAACTGATTACATTTATAGCCACCCGAAATTATTACGAACAAAGGGAATAAATAATTATGTCATTACTATTAATTTATCAATTTATAGAATCTAAACTGAGTTGGGTTGTATAACTAAATTATACATATATATATGAACATATCTGTTCATTATTATTTTTAATTTAGTAGTATTTTTTTTATAAAAATAGTTTATTCATATTTACAATTCACAACTTAAAAACTTAATATTTACAGATAGTTTTGGTACAAATCATGTCCGCGTGGAATTCTGCCAAGAATGCTGCCAGCATTTCCCCGTTGAATCGCTATGCCGATTCTCTGGGCAAAAAATGCACCGGCCTATTGTCACCAATGTGCCTCCATTAGGAGATATGGAGAGGAGTTATCTCACTTAAAAATTTGTTAGCACTGCTAATCCAAGGTCCAAGTGTTTCGACTGCAAATGGCACAAAGATGTAATTTGGAATTAGTGACGAATATTTGTGCCGTTTAGACGTTTCAGCTATTTCCGCTGCGGCTCCCGCTTTTAAGGCTGTTTCCCTTATTTGTTATTTAGTAGTATAATTATAAAAAAATCATAATACAAAAAAAAAATCTCAAAAAGCAAGATATCACGATACTACACGATACCAAAAAAAGTAAATATTAGTTTCCTATACCTAGTGTAAATAAACACAATTATAGTCAGCTAGGTATGACTAGTTTCATATAAAGTAATCCAGTAAAAAATAATAATAAGTATTCATAAAAAAAAACTGTCTAAAATGATTTCTTAGTTCATTAATTTCAATCAAACTACTCACGATTGTTAGGGGTTACAGTTGTCGCATGGCACTCGTACAGGCTAGATTAAACCTGTGTTTTCATTTGGCTCAATTCCATCTTACTATGGTCCAAATAGACGCCGTAAAAAACCTACCATACGGTTCATGTAGCCATAGCTTCATTCTAGATATACGTGTATATATTAGTATGTATATAAGAGCATATAATACTAATGATTGGGCATCATGTATACTTTAAAGAGTCTATTTTGTCGATTCTTCTCAGCAAAATCTACATTCCGAATCAGCGGTTACTTCACAATAATCGTAAATAAATAAATACTATATTAAAAATGACAATTGAAAAGTGTTTTAGAGGCTTATTAAATTGTCAAATTTAATTTATGTTTTATTTTTCATAGTACTTTTACTATTTTTATCTATTTTAACTTACTATTTCATAAATAATATGTAGAATTTAATTATTATTGTGATTCTTTTTTTGTGTATTTTTTTTTTGCTGGCTGTATGGGCTAGTACTGATTTTATGTAACTACTAGCTGTGCCCGCAACTTCATCCGCGTGGAATTTAACAAAAAAGTTATTTTTCATTTTGACGAGTTATAAAATAAATAAATTTCTAAAATAAAAGTAGCCTAAGTTACCCCTTATTACATCAGTTATCTGCCAGTGAAAGTCCTGTCAAAATCGATCCAGCCATTTCAGAAATAAGTCGGAACAAACAGACAGACATACAAAAATTGTAAAAAATGTTATTTTAGTATATGTATCGTGTATACATCCATATGCATTTAGTAAAAAGCGGATATTTTATTATTACAAACAGATACTCCAATTTTATTTATGTGTATAGATATTATTAGTTGTTTTGTCAAAAATAAAAAAGTAGATGTAGTCGGTATATATCTGTCTATATAGTAACTAAAGTAGCAACAATTTTTAAAATTTGACGAACATATTACTGAGATATTTTAGTTTCCGCTACCGAGGTCTACTTATTATACCAGCTCGGATTCCTACTTACTGTCCAATTTAAAATAATTTCAGAATATTATTCAACCTCAAATACATAGCTTCATACATATTTCAAGGCTTGGTTGTTAGTAACAAGGACGGCAAGGTACCTTGACATTTGTTAGCACAAAAATCTGCTCCCAAGTGGGTGTAATCGTAATAATTGTCAAAAATCGATAAAGGTGCTTGTTTTTTGTTCTTGAATAACATTTGATTACAACTCCTTTTTTATACTAATACAATGGTTTAAACAATGGTTGTTAAATTACTGTGAATATCAATGCTCGATATTATACGCTTTTTACATGACTAATTCATTATTTAAAGCTTTGTGCTGTGAGGGTAGTGGGTATATCGTAACTTTTGGTATAATTTTAAATTTACATTGCAAAGCTGTGTTATAATGTTGCGTGTTCGTTGAATTCGTGTGAACATTATGTTTTAGAGTAAAAGTTTTAAAAGTTCGACGAAACAAGTCGAGCGTGAATTGTTGTTGCACAATTAATGTATCGTATTTTTTAATGAATAGTTTTCATATTCAACTAAGGCTGCTATAACTTTACTTTCATTTATATATGGCTTTATAAGCTTTAGAAAGCGAAGCAAGAATATAGTAAAATATTAAAAGGTGGCAATAAATGACTATTCCGTACTTAAATAAAAAAACCTCTTTTCATTTTCTATTTAGTTGTGATGAAAATTAATTTTAATACCAACATACGTACATGTATATGTACATATATAGTTAAATTTATCATGTAAATGTATTGCCGGTATCTCATTCATTTATTTCAGTATAATAGTAATTAGTAACTAGAAATAAATTTATATGGATCAGTGTTTTCTTTTTAAGCGTACTTAAATGTTTCTGTATTATATTTAACCGTTCATTAGAAAGAAATACAAAGAAATGATGATTCAATTTAATATTTGCCATTGTTTGTTCTTTTGTTAAAAATGTATTTCGTCCTTTGTAAAAAAAACATGAATGAGACATATCTGAATTTTTTTAATAGGTCGCGGAAAAAGTCTTTTCGTATTTTATAGTAAAAAGTTGCAATAAAATCTTTTTGGATATATTGTTCGTAACTGGCTGGTTTTGATACCATGAAAAGGTGACTTTTAAAAATTGAAATTGAAAAGTAAAAAAACAGTTTCTTTGTTTTTTTCTTGGTTATTTGTTTTCCTATCCTCCAAAATGAGTGAATCCAACAAATAAAATTCAGTACATTTTAAAGATTTACTTTAAAAAAGGCAAAAATTCGACTTAAGCCGCGAAAAAAATTGGTGACGTTTATGAACCTAACCTGTCAGTAAGAGTAGCACAATATTGGTCAAAAGCGTTTTCATTCAAGAAATTTTGAAAGATGAAAGATGCATTTCAAGATAAACGTAACGAAATTTTTGAAAAAGTGGAGTTAGATCGACATTTGAGTAATTAAAATATAGCTGAAGATCTGAGAATTGAGCATAAGATAGTTTTGACTCATTTGAAAAAGGCTGGTAATACAAAACAGCTATGTATGGATGCCGCATGAACTCACTGAACGAAATTCAATGGACTGTGTACTTATTTACGATTTTCTCTTAAGACGTAATGATACCGAACCATTTTTGAAAAGGTTGATCACTGGTGACGAAACGTGGATCATCTGCGATTAAGAATGTACAAAAGAGATCGTAGTCAAAAGTCAGTCAAGCTGTACAAGTTCGCGAACCTGGGATGACACGCAATGAGGTGATGTTGATTAAATGGTGGGATTGGGCGTCATTCATTATGAGCTTTTACCGCTGGGCAAAACCGTCGATTTGGATTCTACTGTTAACAGCTGTTGAGACAAGCAAGAAATCGAGAATAAGTGGCCAGAACTAAGAAACAGATTGGGTGCGGTTTTTCATCACGACAACGCCCTAGAGTCCCGAAATTTCTATAGCAACGGAATCCTGTTACTACCTACGAGATGACGGTAAGTTATCAAACAAAATCGTACATATATATTATAATTAATATAAATAAATTTTGTAAAATCTTACCTTGAATTTCCATATAAAACATCAAGAAAATGTTTCCCTGACCTAATATATTCCAATACACCGTAGAGTAAAAAACTGTTTACAATACTGTAAACATATTTATTGGAAGAGACAAACACTGCGCAACTCTTAACGTTTTTCGTGTTTAAACAACAGTTCACAAAGGATTTATACAAATTAAATGACAGATACCCTTTAGTATTGATGTTGATTGGACTATTAAGCTTCTCACTGGTGTACGGGTCAGATAAACTGCGTTATTTTTGAATGTATGTTAATTTAAATCGGATTGAAATATGTGTGGTTATTTTTACTGTTTGCTTATTTATGCAGCTTTATAGTGATGAAATAATTAAAATGCTTTAATGTTATTAATGGTTACATAAAATAAGCATGTAACTAGTCCAAACATGTAAATAGTTTAGTATAAATGAAATACATTGTATATATTTATAAAAACTTAAATTACATTGGTTATAACAACGTTATTATTTATTTTAAGAGTATTAAAAATCACAAGATTTTATCAGTTTTGAAAACAATACTTAAAAAAAGATGTACTTTACAGGTAGTTAGTATAATAAATAAATAAATATCATATAACATACACACAATATGTCGTCTGTTCCTATGATAAGTAACATAATGCTTGTGTTACACTAACAGCCGACTGTTATAACTATATTTTTTTTAGTAAATATACATAAAAATAATACATATATAAATACAAATATTATATTACACGCAGACTCCGGCGGGAATCGAACCCGCAACCCGCAGAACAGAAAGCACTACAAACTGCCCCAACGGGCTAGTCGTATAGGGCAGTATACACACAAATTAGTTTTTTTGTATCGCAGGGGATCCCATTTACGGGCGGTATCCAGGACGCCAGAGTAGGCAGTCCTAGACCACACAAATCAATATTTGACATTTATGGTACTGAACTTCGAATAAAAATCATTTTACTATAATCGTATTTTTTTAGCTAGGCCTTCATTATTTGAATGGTGAGATAATTTGGCAGTCACTTAGACTTTGATAATACAAAGGAGCTCTGGCTCTCCTATTCATTACAGAAACAACACTATTTAAGAAAAGTATTATTTAACTGTAAATTTGAGGTACTTATCCAGTCGAGCAGCTCAAAATTTTGAGCAAGATATATAAACAAAAAATGAACGAAGAAAGCCGTTTCGCATTTACTTACCAACGACAAAAGTTCAAACCAATTCTTATTTTGATGACTCTTTGAATGAAATATATGTGAGCTTGCTTTAATACACACGCATTCGTGTCTAAAATATAATTCAACTTTTGGGTTTAATTATCATCATCATCATCATCATCATCATCATCATCATCAGCTCACAGACGCCCAGACTGCTTGCCATAAGTCTCCCCTAAAGCTTTCCACGACGATCGGTTCTGCGCAGCACGCATCCAGCAGCTTCCCGCGACCCTGATCAGACCGTCGGTCCACCTCGTCAACCTTTTGTTTAACCGCATTCAAATATGATTCATCATCATCATCACCATTACAGCCTATACAGTCCACTGCTGGACACAGGCCTCCACAAGTTCACGCCAAAAATAACGTGAACTCATGTGTTTTGCCCATAGTCACCACGCTGGGCAGGCGGGTTGGTGACCGCAGTACGGGCCCGTCTTCGGCCTGTGTATTTCAAAGCCAGCAGTTGGATGGTTATCCCGCCATCGGTCGGCTTCTTAAGTTCCAAGGTTCAAATATGATTGCGTAAAGATAACTTATAATTTGATGAATTATTATTATTGACAATATTAAATCTATATCGTTATGTACAGGTGTTCGACTCCTAACTGCGTTCCTTCAAATGGTAGGTCTGTATGTGTAAATAGGAGCAGTCGATCACCCTATAAAAATGGATAGATGACATGATGAATTACTTTCGAACGACTACACCAAACTGAATAATATATTTTTTTGTGTAAAATAATAAAAAAATGGCGCTACGAACTTCACTGGCTCATCTTAAGTTACATACATTTTTGACTTCTTTTAATTAAATATTACCACCATTCATTTATTTATAATATATTGAATATATTATGTATATAAATATGGCATCTCATAATCATAAGCTATTTTTACTCTAGACTCACTTACAAAATTCACTAGTAATACGATAACAGTTAAAATTACATTGCAAAAGACAAAGAGGTAATTTATCAGAAGGCAGTTTAAATTTAGGATGGAGCTGACCTGTCCATAGCACTATCGCATCTGCAATATTTTATACAAATTGTTCTAAAATGAAGTTTTTTTTTATATACATATTCTAGCGACCCCCCCGGCTTTGCACGAGTGCAATGCTGATACTAAATATAAAATATAAAATAAACTTTGTTTTATACTATGTAATGATATGTATATTTAAGGCGCTTTTTAATGTAGGTATAAAAGCCAGTGTCATGAAAAAATGAAACGCTGAAGTGAATGTAGGTACGTGCATAACTTTTGAATATATCAAATTAGTAACGCCTACCTTGAAATAGAAAAAAATAAAAATAAAAATTGCATGTTTTTAGAATAAAAAAGAACATGGGTTCATAAGCCCGTGGATGTATATCACTTGTAAAAATATATGTAATAATATTATTTTTAGGGTGTAATAATATTATTTTTAGGGTATGGTTTGTATAAAAGAACATTTCAAAAAGAACTCATAGTTCGCCTGGTCTGGTGTATTGAAGTTGTGGGTGAAATTATTGATAGCAATTGGTAGGTCAGATAGTACAATATTTTATTGATATATTATGGTAGAATCGTTATGAAGTTTGTATTAACGTATACAAACAACCCCAAATAGATGTTTTCCATTTGTGTATAAGCTGATAATAGTTTGAACTAAATAAATAAACATTCCATTTTGTTAATTACTTTGGTCGAATTGGTGAAAAAAATTGTAAAATGTTTATATTCAGATTTCAAAATATATTCGTTGTGAAGGTTTTTAACCACATAGTTTTCCTTTTTAACCGACTTCAAAAAAGGAGGTTCCTCAATTCGATCGTATATATTTTTTTAAGAGAGATATCCCAAGGGTAGTACCAGATGATAGTATCCCAGAAAAATAACCTTTTTCTGGTATTCTCGATTGGGATCTTCGAAAATTGTAGTGGCGACTAGTGCGTTTGTTAATTTCTTTCGTATACTTACGTTGTATTACTTGCCGATTTAATTAAAGTCGGTTTTTTTCGTTTGCTAGCAAACAATTATTGTTACCAATGTTTTCAATATAGACACCAGTTGTCTGTTAGAAATCACTATCGCAATAATGATAACAGTGCCCCGGGAATCGTTTTATTTTAATTAATTTTTTTATTTACTTATTAAAGTGTTAAATCTATATATTCAATATTTATAAATATAAATCACCAAAATGTATGTCGCGCGTAACTTCAGAATGACTACAATAAATTTAATAATTCTTTTATTATATGTTCTTTATTTTCAAGATAAGGTTTGTATGAAAGATATTAAACAAAAACATGGTACGTAAACAAAAAAAATATCTCGGTATGAAGTTAGCCATGTCGGCTAAAAAGCTGAACGAGAACACAATATTTTTGTAAAATGATTGCCATTCTTACCATCAATTTCCGAGTACTAATTGTGTTATGTAATTGTTTCCAAGCCGGACTCATACGGATCGCTGCATTTTGTACGACAACGAACAATTTATTGCATATATCGGTTTTAAACTGTGAAATTAATTTAACTTATACTAGATATTTCACTCAGCTTTGTCCGAAATTTGGATTAAATGTTTATTTTTTAATAATCCATTTCATATGATGATACTGTCTTAATTCTGCAGAAGACGGACTTTCTATAAGTTATTTACTGTAAGCATTTTTTAAACATATTTCTTTCTGTAAATTTAAATAAATCTCATTGTGTTTAAATGTTATAAATACCATTATGAAATACAAACTTGTTACGTTAGGAATAAATTTATTAAATTTTAATTGCTTTTTATTAGATCCGTAGATATAAACTTTTATGTTTATAAAAAGACTATAGATAATACAGTTTTCAAGCAGTGTTGTGTTCCTGTTGGTGAGTAAGGTGACCAGAGCTCCTGGAGGGAATTGGGAATAGGGTCGGAAAAGCGGTTGTGATGCTTCTGGTGTTGCAGGCGTCTAAAAGCTACGGTGATTGCTTACTATCAGGTGTTGTCTGCCGATCTTGTTTGCCGACCTAGTTATAAATAGTTATACTATGATATAGTATATATATATATATGGAAAACTAGAAACTAACCCAGAGACATTTACCCCCTGATTTCGTTCGATAAAGTACGTCTTATAGAAGAAAATATTTATTGTACTCAAGTCAGCAGCTTCCTAACCTTATAATGACTCCACTAGGTAAACTCAGCCTTGGAAGGTAAGCTTTGTTTATTACAGGAATAATTACATATAATATATATTTAAGATAATTATACTGTATACGAATCATGTTCTTATTTCGTGATATTTTGTTGTATTAATGAGCCAAAAAAGAATGCTAAAAGACATAAATACAGTCAGCAAGTAATTTAAATAGCTAACGATGTTTCACGCAATTTTGATCTTTATTCATAATAAATATGAGCGTGTATTGCTTGTCTAGTTTATTTTGCCAAGTTTGTTTGGGTTAAATAAATATGTGGAAAAGCAGAGGGAGTGAAATTAGGCGACTTAAACTGGTTGGTGTTTTAATCCGGAGATTGAAACTTTTTGAGATATTATGGATTAATGTGTTTTGCATATTTCGCTGTATATTTATTTGTAGTCTCTGGATTGCATTTGAATATTTTGAAAAATATTTTTTTTTACAATTCGTGAAATCAAGTAACGAAGTTTAAGTATCCCCTTTTTATATTTATTCTTGTCATAAAAGAAAAACCATAAAAAATGTATCTATTAATCTTTTTTCTCGCAGACGAATAGTAAATGTCGGCGTTAAATAAGCTTTCAAACGATTTACCATTATGTTTGAATGTTTCATGTTTTAATAGGTTTATTGGCTTATAACATTAAAGGATTTTTATTAAATATTTGATTCGTGAAATAAATTAAGCTATTTACTTTGAACTTGCTTTTGGTGTCAGATTAATCTTAAGTGATTTCGCATTTTAATATATTGATCATATATTAGCCATACAGTAAATGGGTGTGCTAAGATTAAAGAAGACACAAATATGGTTTGAAAACTACTTTTCTAGTTTAAAAATAATATTAAAAGTGTTCGATCTTTATTGAAATCTTTTACTCAACGAACTAACATTTCAACAAGTAAATTAAATTGCTCAAAAGGCCTAAAAATGTGTAGTAGATAGAAAGTGAACTTGCATCGAGCAGAAACTACTAACGAGGCACTTACGAGGATTTATGGAGATCGGTAGAGCGCGCAAAAACTGCGGGCGCGGGCCGCTGCGGGCTAATGGACGGACAACAATATGTGAAACACTAGCTTTGGCTTAGTCGAGTGTCCGAGTAACTGGTAGAACTATCACCTTCATTGTGCATTTACTTTCTCAACTAGCTTGAACAGGTTCTATGTATCGTTTGCTTGATTGTATGTATTGAAACAAAAGAAAAAGTTTATTGTGAATACTTAATGCTTAAGTATTTATAAAAGCAGGAATAATGGAAATATGAAAATTCCCTATTTGGGGCCTTTTTAAAATTATGAAAAATAAATGTGTGAACATAGGTATTTACACTTAGATACTACAGTAGGTATATAAAATGTATACAATAATATTACTAGCTGAAAATTAATTTCTATTTTATTGTTGTGTTAAAAATGCTAGTGCAGAATTTCTGATAGAATAAACTTTTTAAATAAAAATTAAAACGGTAAGAGTCGTATAGAGTGAGAACAATAAATTCCTAATTTAATAGTAAAATATAAATTGTTAACATAAAATATATTACGTACACAAAGAAGAATATTCGCTTTGAAACAAAAAGATTTGAAAATAGTCAAGTATCCAAATGCTTCAAGAGTGCTACACCAGCGCTACGCCACCGCTACGTCATTTGATTTAGTGCCGACAAAGAACCTAGTAGTTACGTAACTTGTATGTTAGAGTCGATTGAATGCGCTACGAACAGCCACATTCGTAGCTTTCTGCATCTGCTACGTACGTGTTACAAGGTAATTCTACACGATTGTCTATATTCTAATATTGCTTAAGTTCTTAAGGGTAATCAATTTATATAAAATAATAATGATAATAATAATAATGATAATAATAATAATGTAAATCCCGTTTAAATATAGGCTTATGTACAAGAAATTACTGTCGGTAATAGAAATTACTATCATTGTAGTTATGTGGCGATAAGACTGTCTTTAGACGCTGTTATTTAGATTAATGGGTTTTTAAGTACTTTTAAAGAGTGCTATAAAGTATTAACTAAATAAAATAAAATGCATAAATAAATGCCACTCTGGTGTAATTGTGCTTGTGCCGTGTCGGCAGCGCCTAAACGCCGACGGTCGCAGATTCGATTTCCACTCGGAGTGAATATTTGTCTGTATAGAAATATTTATTTTCAGTCTAGTTGTTAGTCCTTATGGGTCTCCTCAGCGTATCATGTACACCTGATGACAATCCTTACTCATAGTAGGGAAACCTGCTAACCCGTAGTGGAGCAGCGTGGTGGATTAAGCTCTGATCCTTTTCTTACATGAGGTAAAGAAGCCTATGCCCAGTAGTTTGATATTACAGGCTGAAGCGAGTATAAATAAATAATGTTATATCTCGATCTATATCAGGACTTCGAACCAACCTCTCGACCGACCTTTAACCTCTTAGTACATAGTATTTTATTGAAGTATAATAATTTTTTAATTTTTTAAATACTAATTTAACGCGTTTGTACATTTTCGATACATATAATAACTGTAGCCTATAGCTGCTTTTAATGTTTTTGTATTTAAATTTTATAATTGTGAGTGTGTATAAAAATTATATTTTTCTCATATGTATTTCGGTAAATGTCACTTTATATAGCAAATGTTAAGAAGCTTAGGTCATACCCCTCCATTGATATACGCTTTTTAAAATTCTTTTGAAACGTGTAAGTATTCTAACGATGTTTTCCTAAATGACAAATTTTTTGTGTAGAATTTTGGTATCACGTTTATCCAGATCTTTATGTGAGACATTTAAGTTAAATGAAATATAGATTGACAAGTGTATTTTTTTATATTTATTTATTATTAGAAAAATTCGTAAATATATTTTTAGCATTTCATTACTCTCATAACATGACCATCACTTTATAAGTATTGAAAGAATATTAAATAAACACACACACACCTGACGGTAAGCAAATACCGTAGCTTATAGACGTCTGTAAGACCAGAAGCATCGCAAGCGCGTTGCCGTGCCGACTCTATCCCCAATTCCCCCCAGGAGCTCTGTTTACCTTACTCGCCAACAGGAACACAGCACTGCTTGAAAGCCGTATTATTTGGCTGCGATCTTCTGTACGGTTGAGATACTATACCAGTCGAGCTGCTCCATATTTTGCAGGAAATTTCCTGCTGTGCCCTACCTCAATTAAAACTAACTAAACATACAATTTCGATTATCTGATTCTAAGGCAGACAACTGAAATCCAATTTTAAATAACTCTGCCTAATATAGATATTTTTAATGTAATTTATTATTATTTACCAGCTTTATCGTGACTTCGACCGCGACAGTCTTAATTTTGAAGGCTACTAGTATTAAGATCTATTAAGACAGATTAAACCATTGGACTTTAAGTGGTTCAGTTTTAAAGTAAATACACTACTATATATACTAGTAAACTTAACAATTAGTTTATATATATATATATATATATATATATATATATATATATATATATATATATATATATATATATATATATATATTCTTTATTGCACTTAAAAAAATCATAATTACAAGTCATTTTTACAAAGACTGTTGGCAAGGGCGAACTTATCTCTGTCAGAGATCTGTCTACCCATGGTGGTGAGAGATGATGTTATCGCGGGACTCATAAGCGCATTTGTGATAAAGTAAAAAAAAAATCTGTACAAAAAGTTAAAAAATAATAAAAAAAGCCATATATTTATTTTGCAATATATACATTCAAAATTAGTGATATAAAATACATGCACAGTTACATGCACATATACATGCATACATACCCACATACATACATACACATATACGTACATAAATACATACATACACACATACATACACATATACATACACATATACATACATACATACATACATACATACATATATTGAGAGTACAACAATTATGAGAGGTGCATAGCTTCGGAGAGAAGATGATTCCTTAGCCTGTCCTTGAAAGCATAAATTGAAGTGCTGTCTTGGATCACTCTCGGTAAATGATTCCAAAGTTTTGCAGCGCGTATTGTGAATGAATCGAGGAGGAAGTTGGTGTTATGGGGACTTCGAGCATCGATGTGATGCAAGACCTTCTAGATCGTGTTGGGGTAGGAGAAAGAAGGAAACGGGACCGAAGGTAGGAGGGAGCATTTTGGTCATGGAGTATGTTATAGAGAAAAGAAAGGATGTGCATATCACGGCGAAGTTGGATTGGGAGCCACTTAAGTTGAGTACGAAATTGGGTGATGTGATCGTATTTACGTAAAACAAAGATATTCAACTTTTCAAAAACAATAAAAAAAAAAATACTTTTTACTATACCTAACTAAGTTTTTATTTTCAATTGATCTTTGACAATATTAAAAAAAAATAGGTTTATGATTTGAATCATGATTATTTATTGAAACTGTATAAATGTAAATGCAATAATTGACAAGCTCGTATTCAAGGTGTACATCAAGCTAAATACGTTATAATTATGACTTATGATGTCTCCAAACGATGAGCGAGGTAGTTCTAACTAGACTTACAACCCTAATTACTTTTCTGTACCCATTATACTTAACATGGAATCAGTGTCAAATGTTCAGATCGCTTTGAATGATAAAAAGAAAGAAATAAATCAATATTGTTATGGAAATAAATGCATAGTTATTTTGTTATATTAGCAACAACCGTTCTGTTGTAGTGGTGTGTATAGTCGCCTAAAACCGACGGCTTGCGGGTTCGATTACCGCTAGGATTGGATATTTGTATTTGGACGAATATTTCTTTTCGGTTTGAACGTCTGTTCTTCTTGGTCTCCCCACCGTGCCTTGGAGAACACGTTAAGTCGTCGGTCACGGTTGTTATCATAGATACTTGATAGCGATCGTTACTCATAGTAGAGAACATATCCGCCAACTGTCAATGGAGCAGCATGGTGTATTAAGCTCCAATCCTTTTCCTACATGGAGAAAGGCCTATGCTCAGCAGTTGGATATTCAAGCTGAATAAATTATTATTTGTTGGGCATATATTTACTTTTCTAAAAATAAATCTTAACATAACCACAGTTATAAAAGATCAATAAAGATCAATAATTTATTTATTTATTTATTTTATTTCCGTATTTACACAACATATTCAAGTAACAAGTAACAAAAAAGGCACAATCAGTTTCTAGGTGTAATTTGAAAGTAATTACTATTATGATCTCTACTTCTCCTAGCTAGGTAGCTGAGCTATCTGTATTAAGGAGAAGCGATTTTCCTCCCAAGAATTCTACAATTTTTACTTTTCATTAGATTGCTACGAGTTGTTCAGAATTCAAAGTTACATTATAGATTATACAAAAACAATGCAGTTGAACATTTATATTGTTTTTCCTTATATATTTTACATATGAAATTATTTTTGTGTCACATAAATAATAAAGTAACAACTATGTAAAAATCTGTTTGTATTAATATCAGAATGCAGTATTTTTAAGAGAACAAATGAAAACCAGAAAACATAAAGTGTAGACACGTTTAAGATGAAATTTAAAGGGAGATATCTATGTGTGTAAGTTTAGATACGAATAGATATTTTCCACTGCAGTCGAGGTTTATGTTTTTCCCATACTTTTTACTTGTATTGTTAGAATAAATAAATACGTATATCATAAATGCGCTTCCTTTACTAACAGTACACAAAATAGACACAAAAGGCAGCGAGATTGAATCAGATATTATTTTTCAACAGAATAATGAATATATTGTAGAATTCCCTTTGTTAGAAGTACTTATAAACATATATGCTTGTCGGTGTTGTGATAGTTGTGTTTTGACAAAATTGAATAGCGTTGTAGCTTTTACAGTATAACGCTGACTCGTCTTGACTTGTTACATTTACGATTGAGATGTTTTTATGGGTGCAGTATTTTATAACAATGAGAGTTCATTGTGGATCACTCCGTTATTGTTTATGACACCTACAAAGCTATTTGATGTGATGGTAAAATATTTGAAATAAGTTAAAGTTTCTTAACTTCATTTTAAATAAATTATATTCTGTACATAATTAAGAATAATTAGTACTAATCAGAAAATTAATGACCGAAATACTTTATTCGCTTTCTACCTTAATGTAATTAATGAATAATACAATTCTCATTTATTTCGTTAAAACATTTTAACAAAAATAAATGTGAGGAACGTATTAAATGTATTATCGTCAGAGGCAAATTTTTGTTTTCTCATTACGATGCCTTGCACGTGTTGTACAAATTAGATAATTCTATTGGCATATTCGTTCATTTTGTCCTTTAACTTCAATTTTGACGTTATTCCGTACTCAGTCCTTAGATACATTCATCACACGTTACAAAACCTCGTGTATATTCAGTGCTCATCTGAAATTCCTCAATTCAATTTTCTCGGTCGATTTTGGTCGACGGGTAGAGAGGGCAATTAGAGCGCAGTAGTTATCGTGTGCTAATTTGTAGCACTGTACACCCAATATTGCTTTTGTGTTTATTAATTTAAATGCCTTTTATTATTATTTCTTATCAGATAAATTTCCTAATTTTGTTACCATTGATATTAAAGGCTTTTGTTTTACATTATAAAATTATTATTTTTGCGTAATATGTCTTTTTTATGGTGGAATCCCTGTTAATGTACCTACACAGTTGCAAAGTTTATCGAATCTAAGTGAACTTTGATGTTTATAATATTTGTATAGAAGACAAGTACATAAGTAATGTGTTATAATTAGACTATTATATTTATTGATCTCCTGTGCTTCTAAAATTTGTAGCGTATGCTGTTTCATAGCGTGCTATATCTAATACTATTAAACGATCAATTCTTGTATATATATATATATATAATCTGAATCTCGGAAACGGCTCCCACGGTTTCATTTTTAGAAAATGTCGTTTTATCCCTGTTTTTAAGCAATAAAAAATGGCTACAATATCGTTAGAATACGAAGGTAAATTTTGCAATTGGCAATCAAGTTGTAATAGCTCAGGTGAGAAATCGGCCGGTCAGAAATCTTCATGTTTCCAGATCGATTATTTTTATTATTTCCTTTTTTTCTAATTGCAATCATGATTTTTTTATTTAATTAACCAGTTTATATTTTTCATTATTATGTCGGCAAAATCGGAAAATATTATTAATATTTTATCAATATGTAATTCATATTTAAATATGATTTAAAAAAAAAAACACGATTTACTAAAAATACCGAGCTATACTCGGTCACCCAGGTACTATATATACTATATAAATAAAAATGAATGTTGCTAAGCGCATTTTTTTTATATCACCAGGTCGGCAAACAAGCGTACGGCTCATATGATGGTAAGAGATTACCGTAGCTTATAGACGCCTACAATACCAGAAGCATCGAAAGCGCGTTGCCGATCCAATCCCCAATCCCCAAGAGCTCTGGTCGCCTTACTCACCAACAGGAACAAAATACTGCTTGAAAACAGTAAAACAGTATTATTTAGCTGTGGTTTTTTGTAAGGTCGAGGTACTACCCCAGTCGGGCTGCTCCATATTTTGAGCAAGAAATTCCTGCTGTGCCCTACCTCAGTGCTAAGCGCATAACTTGAGAATGGCTCTACCAATCCGGGTAATTTTTTTATGCTCCTTAAGGCGCATGGAAGGTTTTGATACAAAAAAAAAAATAATAACAATTTTTTTTTAAATTATTAACTTTTGACAGAACGAAAGCTGTCCGGATAGCTAGTTATTAATAAATGACTTTCCTCGCAAAAAAGATACACCGTCGTAAAACTTACATCAAATGGTTATTGAAATGAAACTAAAACAGGCTGTAAAGGTCTCCTTCTATATAGGGCGCAGGTTAGACGAATGGAAAGGGGAGACTTGACCCGTTACGCTTGTTCACTACAGCCTGACAGATTCCTCAATTTAATTTCCTCGTATATTTAAGAATCATTATAATACGTAGCTTTTATAAAAAAAATATACTTTTAAGTTATTAGAACTATGATTTATGGGTGCACCGTGATTATGGCGTTTGCTGAAATATCGAGAACTCAAAATAAGTAACAGTATAGATGTAATAAATAGCCCGTTTCACACATCATACGTTACAATCATACGTTGTGTTTATTTTATATCATTATTTTTGCAAATATTTTTTATATTCATATTTGTGTAGAAGTCTGCGTCGAAAAGATAATTACTAGACCTAACCTTTGACGTGGATTAACTCCAGTTTCTTTTCGAGGAAAACGAAAATATATAAAAAGTAAATTAATTGGAAGGGTTTCGATGATAGAATGGAAATTTTTATGTGTAAATTAAATATCTCTATTTAAAACAGCTTATAGAGGCATAGTTGTATAAAAGCCTATTTTAATTAAGAAAAATGTCGGAGTTTATTTCGTCAAGGTCTTCAGGACTTTGTATTAATTAGTTTTCATACTTTATTTTTTTTTGCGATTTTCTATCACAGAAAAACGATAAGTGCTTTCAAATTAAAAATTCAAGGTGATATAAATTATCATTTAAAAAAAATACTATTTTACTGATCCGTATTAGTACTTTCGACCTATCAGTTGAAATACACGTGATGTATGGACTGGACTCCAAGAAATAACGTTTTAGTAAAATATACTATGTAAAGACATGTGAATAAATAACCCTACTGGGTATGAAATTTAAACTCAGTGATATATTGGTCACATTCGCTTGTTTTCAACAAAAGTGCTTTGTCACCGACAGCAGGACTTATCAAACGCTACCTGAGTTCTACATCTATTAAAACTTTCTATGGTGTTAGATCGTCTTTAGATATTCTAGGAAACGTAGAGTGTTATATCCGCTTTGATATTTAAAGTTTTGCTTTTGTTATAATAAGTCTTAGTATGAGCTATATAATGAATTATAGATAATTAGGTTTAAAGTGGTAAATTAATTTAACTTTATTTTTATTTAAGATGTCACACGCCATAGTTATTTGCAACTTATAATTATTTAAAAAATCCTAAAGTGCACGCCTCCAAGCATTTATTTAAAACTATTGTTTACAGCTAATACTCTGCAGCGCCCTCTAGAAGCCTGTTTAAGAACTAATAATCTACCATTCAAGTTCGATTTGTTGATTTTGTTCTTGCAGATAATCACACATGGATCTAATTCATGCACGATATTTTTATCACATTCTATTTGATTATGTGAGAAACTAAAAATATAAATATATATTGTAAAAAATGTACAATTTTCCACCCTTTATATTCAATAAGCTTCTTATTTAATAGTTTTCTGTCATAATAGAAAAGATCAGCTTATTTCGTCAAGTGGTTCTATTGTTATTTTGCTATCATTCGTACGTCCAAAACTGCAAATAAATACTTGAAAAATATATATGTATATATTAATAAAGGATATCTATTTTTGAGAAAAGCTGTGCTTTAATAATAGCTTGCTCTTCGAATTGAATCTTAAATTGAATTCTCTATATCAACAAAATGTAGACTTCATTAAAATTACTGTACACATATTTTATATTGAAAAAGACACAATTAGGTCAATGAAACGAGCAATTCACATAACACAAAGGCGGATGGAAGACAAGTTCTCAGAAACATCATTATAGTTGAAAATAATGCAAACGTAAACGAATTGAAAACAGACAAATTGGAAACATTGAAAGAGATGCTTTTAGGTAACTTTATAGTGAACTAAATGCGTCATCCATAGCGCAAAGGATGCGACATACTCTTTGAATAGTCTTGCATTTCCATTCTTCTTATCACTAAAGGCAACTGTGGAACTCCCATTTGTGCAATTAAAAATTATACTAACATTGAAAGAAAGCGCATAACTGTCGTTAAAATAAGCAATCGGCGTTGTGTTTATTGTAAAAAAGTGAAGAAAACATATGACGGAGCGTCTTTGGAGGCATGCAATGACCTTGCCTTAAAATAGGGAAACCTTTTATTTTTTTACTTCAATATTTTTATTTGTTTGTTGCGATAGTGACAATAATATTACGTATCATGAAATAATTTTAGATATATTGCGATTAGAAGTAGTCTTCTTTTTGGGGTCCTGATATTTCGGTGACGTTGTAATAATGTTTGTTCTAACTTGGGTTATCAAGCACCTTTAAACAGGATGGTGAGGTTCCGCAGCGGTATTTCAAAAAATCTGGACATAGATATTTTTAAAGACACTATTTTTAAATTAAAAAAAAAATGATTAAATTATATTTATCAGCAAAGTAAGCTTAATTGAGATCAGTTTTTAGTATTGTATAATATGTAAATACTATTTCTCTTTCTTTTTAATCCTTTGATTTTTTTTTTGTTTTAATTTTTATTGCAGCTCATTGTAATGTAAAACACTAACTTAAGTTCTTGCCATGTGTATGTATTATTATGTATGTTATTACTGTATGTCAGTCAAGTTTAATGTAGTTATCACCTATTTGGTTAAGTACGGTATTGCACCCCCAAGTGCTGAATCCGACATATGGTCTAGGACTGACTACCCGGGCGTCCTGGATATCACCCATAAATGGGTTCCCCTGCGATACCAAAAAGAAAAAAATTTATCACCTATAATTAAAGTCACAGTTAGTATTTACTGCTATTATATGATGTTCTTGAAATATGGTGTATACTTTGTTGATGTTTTAAAAAAATATATATAAATAAAATGAATGTTGCTAAGCGCATTTTGTTAATTTTAATCTTACGATTGTTAGAATATTGAATGTGGGAAGCACTGCTGTGATATCATAATATTGGTTTCGATGTTATGTCCGGAGCGGATATTAGTTTCAGACATTCAGAAATATTGGCGCGATGCCATAGTATATTATTATATAGTGTGAAATGTCGCTTCAACCTGTAATATCCCACTACTGGGCATAGGCCTCTTTCCCTATGTTTTCCATGTTCCCCATGGAGAAGGATCAGAGCTTAATCCACCACGCTGCTCCAATGCAAGTGTGAAATGTATATAACGTTAATTCTGAACATAACGGTTTATAGGTAAGTATTGGATATCAATATGTCAATGTATTGATTAACGTATAAATTAGTAGTTTGTTTGTCATGAGGTTATTTGTAAATGTATTGGCGCTAAATAAAATTAGATACTAAAAAATTGCAATTTTTTTACTGAAGTCGGGTGCAGCAGGAAGATCCCTGCTTAAAATCTAGAGCAGCCCGACTGGGGAAGTACTTCGACTTTACAGAATACCACAGCTAAATAACACTGCTTCCAAGTTGTGTTGTGTTCTTGTGGTGAGAAAAGTGACCAGAGTTTCCGGGGGAGGGGGAATTGAGGGCAGGGTCAGCGACGAGCTTGTGATGCTCCTGGTTTTGCAGACGTCTATATGCTACGGTAATCGATTCCAATCAGATGAGCCGTATGCTTGTTTGCCGTTTTTAGTTATATATATATTTATTAAACATTCTTATTTAGAAGTAATCTTTAAAAATTACACTTTTGTTTTTGTTCTTCACTTATTGTGTTTATACGCAAAATAGGAATAGTATGTTCACATACGAAGAAGCAAATAAAAAGTAAGAAAAATTTTGAATTTTAAATTAAAATATTGTCTTTCTAGAATCTTGGCGTGAACTTGGGGAGGCTTATATCCAGTAGTGGACTACGATAGGCTGAAGCAAAGTTAAGAATCTTGTTAATTATTTATTAGTTAATCGAATATTGAAAATCGAACATTGACGACGCGTTGGCGCAGAGGTCATAGGACTGGCTGTTGTGCTGGCGGTCGTGGGTTCGATCCCCACTCACGACAGACATTTGCATCGGCCATACAGATGTTTGTCGTGGTCTGGGTGTTAGTTCTTGTATATTGTGTGTGTTTCCGGACAGGAGAAAATCCTACTGGGGGCCATTGAGTGTGAAGCGTTTTTTATTATTATTATAAATATACCATAATACTTTTCGCCTGTTGCAACTAATGCAACTTTATTGTTTTTGTTACTTTTGGTTTGTGTGCAAAAAGTGTAAATAAATAAATACTTATGATATAAAATTTTGGAAAATTAATTAATTGAATATCGTAATATATTTTGTGGCATTAGAATTTATAATAGTTTTAATGTATGTACTATAAATAATACCTTGGATTAATTCGGTCACTACTAACCAAAATCTAGAGCAACATTTATTAGATTTTACATTGGAAAATTGAGTTTATGAATTTCTTAAAGACAATTATACACTACGATAGTGTAGTTTATTGGAGATTATGCTTAAGATCCTAGAGCTAATCTAAGCGTTAACATAGCATCTTTTTATGTTTTACGTGGGGAAAGTCCTTCATGGATACCCTCCAGCGCGGGGGCGCCAAAGGGTTATGTCAGATTCCTACTGACTAAAAAACCACCACGTGTGAGCAGTCATCCGCCTGGGTGGGGCGAGATGGGGTCACGCTATTATTCACCCCCTCGCCCCGGGACATAGCATCTAGACTAGCCTGGTAAATCACATAATTTGCCTTAGCAAACAATATAAACCGGGGATATAATATTTTTATTATTTACTTAAAATAGTATATTTATATATGATGTCAATGACTCCAGTTCAGTTATCAATAACTTATAAATTTTGTCAAAAACTTGGTGGTTTTAACAGCTATTGATAGATATGTTATGGTTATAATTGTTAATGCCAGAATATAAGCCCATACAAAGCTAAATGTAGCCGATTCACATTCTAAAGCTACTTATTTCATATTGATTGGTGTATTCCGTGTTTCAATTCCTAGATACTAACATACAATATTCAACGTTTAAATCAAGTATTTCAATTCTCTCACTTTAAAATATAATTAAGATACGTCACTTTAGAATATAAAATGACGTTTAACAGGGTTAAACTAAATTTTAGTCTATTTAATATCACTAAACTTGGCGAAATAATTAGTGCTAGTTCGGCATAACTTGAAGTAACAATTTAAAAATTGAATCAGTCTCAGATACTTTGGTTCGAAGATTCCGCAATGTTTGAAGATAAAAGTCTTCGAACAATGCGTCCTGCCTGTATTAACATACGCAGACGAGACGTGGACACTGACGAAGGGACTGGTACACAAGGTTAAAGTCGCTCAACGTGCAATGGAACGGGTTGTGCTTGGGGTTATTCTCAAAGATATATTATGTATTATTAGTCATTGGAAACTGTTCTGGTGATGATTTTCCAAATGTGTGCTTTTTTTTAATATAAATTATTATATACTGTTTGTTTCCATTAAAAATTAAATAAAATAAAAAATAAAGATAGGATTAGAAATGAGATTATCCGCGAGAGAACGAAAGTAACCGTCACACAGAATTAGCAACTTGAAGTGGCAGTGGGCTGGTCATTTGTGTCGCAGGACCGATGGCCATCGGAGCTGACGTGTCCTGGAGTAGAAATCGCGTATTGGCAAACACAGTGTGCGATTTCCTCTGGCCCGCTCTCGCTGGACCGACGATCTGTGTAAGTTTGCTGGTAGAGGATTAAGGATTACAGAAAATGGGGATGTCTGGCGAGAACTTGGGGAGGCCCATGTCCAGTAGTGGTCTGCAATATGCTGAACGACTGACTGACTGACTGAGTTCAGTTTATAACTTACGAATTAGTTTCACTGTCTTTGTTTAAACAATCAGACCCGCCGAACTTCGTACCACAACTTTTTTTGGTAATTTTTTCTATTTTTCATTTAATATTTTCTATCATACAAACCTTATGCTTACAGCAACAAAAAAAAAATATTTAACTTGGTGCAGTCGTTCAGAAGGTGAGTGTAAATAAAATTCGGTGATTTATTTTTAATTTTGTAAGTTTTTCCATATGGCAAGTTATCACTTTGTTCTTTTTACTAGGGTTTCTATTTTAGGGCTTCTATTTGGTTACTCCTTAAAGGATCTTCTTGTAAAATAATAAAGGTAAACACTTCTCATAGATATGTAGGGAAATAGTGTTTTCTTCTATTTACATAGGTTTGAAGAAAGAATAATATTTTTATATTTCATCTTTTCGCAGGCGACCTGAGGTCAGTGATTGTGATTGATGAGGAAGTGATTGTTCTTTTCTTAATCTCAGAAGTAATTATTTACAATGCCTCCAGATGAAATTCTCTGACATCAGTGAGTCGGTACAGCTAGTTTGTAGAATTTATCAAGGACCATAAATAAAATATTATTTTATTTTATTTTATTTAAGCACGAGCTGATCCGGTGACCTTCGTACCTTCATTTTCATTATCTTCATTTTTTATTTATTTATTAGATAAT
Organism: Melitaea cinxia; assembly: GCF_905220565.1. Taxonomy (NCBI): domain Eukaryota; kingdom Metazoa; phylum Arthropoda; class Insecta; order Lepidoptera; family Nymphalidae; genus Melitaea; species Melitaea cinxia. The sequence goes on along the minus strand of NC_059409.1, from coordinate 4,558,999 downwards.
CCAACATTTTTGATACATAACTTTTACATAGAATATAATATAACAATGACTAAAAACCAAAAAAGGATTACACAGTTTAGGCTTAAATATATTAATATTTATTATAAACTAGAATCTATTTGTTTGCGCGCGCGCGCGCGCGCGTTTGTGTGTGTGTGTGTGTGTCTTTTTATTAACTGCGTCTTTACTTTTGAGTGTTTTTTTTTTTTAATTTGTTTTAGACATGTTGAATAAATCTAAGTCCGAATATTGTTGTATTGTGATCCATATAGTCAACACATATAAGGTGCACCGATTGGGTTGTCTAAAGGATAACAAATATACATACTTACATATATACATACATACATATACACATACATACATTCATATATACATACATACATCGTCACAAACATTCGCTTTTACAATATTAGTAGGATTAATAATATATACCATTTGAAAGCTAAGTTTTGCTAAGTTTTCTACTCTAATGCAAATGCCACATTTTTTCTTTTCAAATATCCACCCCGAGCAGGAATCGAATCCGCGACCTGTGTTTACGCACCGGTATTTATAAGCTAAATATATTTGATTATCTGTAGAAAAAAAATTTGTGCAATTTACTAATCAAATTTAACTTCTGCTAATTTTAACTAATGCAAGTTTGCATTTAAAGTAAAGCGTAAGTAAATGCATATTGATGACTCGCTAGCCGAACTACCGGACACTGCTCTGAGTAAACGTTTGGTCATCGTCTCATAAGCAAACATCGGTGATAGCTCACTTTGTAAAAGTGCTTTGCAAGCTTGTTTAGATGTGTTAGAAGTTACGAGTAAAATGAAATATACCTACGAAAATTTACGATTTAAATTTTTATACGTAGAGGGCAATTTAAGGAAACAGATGTACAGGCATGAATGTTTACTGTTAGCTAACGCTTTTAGTTTTAACTTATTTTTGAAAAATTTGTTGTTAATATATATATTGTATTGTTTTTACGTTTTATTTTACCACTATTCAATTTGGAAATATATTTTTTATTCGTTTTAGTTATCTGCATTTGACCAGTAAACAATTTAAAATTTTGAAACTTTTTAAAATATTTCATTATTGAAGGGGTAAAATGAGCGCTGAAAGTTTGAACATAGGTTTTCGATTTTTTATCTAGAAATGCCAAAATAATAAATTGCCTAGCAATTAACATATAGGTTTCTATATGTTAATTATTAGTCAATTTTGAAGTCAAAAGTGCAGTAGTTTAATTAATGGCTATTGATTAGAAATAAATGAATATATGTTTAAGCGATTTCAGAAATAAAACATTTAAGAAAAGAAAATATTAATATCAACTACTGAGCGAGAAAAGATGTTATGAAAGGACAGCTAATTATCTTGTTAGATATTTAAAGCTAAGTTGTACAACATATAAATAAAGCGAATAGATTACTTAGCGCGGAAACATAAACGAGTCGTAGTTACGAAAATATTTGCATTTTAATACTGCAAGAGGTATAACAGCAAATTAAGTTACAACATGAAACGTTCGCCGCTAACTGCGCTGAATAAATTTATTGCCATATTCATTGGTTCCTTCGTGGAGTCGTTTTATTATGTTCTATTTGTTGCTTAAATTTCGATTATATTGATAAGACATTTTTGGAAATCTAATCGTGTTTTCGTGATTGATCTTATGATAATAATTATAGTTATGGAGTTGTTCATGTTTTTCTATCTTCTTTTATTTTATAATAACTTTTAAATACCTAGTAATGGGACTTACAGTAGCGCGCAACTGTTGGTTACTCAAATGTCTTATCTCGATAACTATATAATATTACGGCATAATATTATTCAATCAGACTGAGGACAGGTATAACACATAAGAATATTACTAAAATCGGAATCATCAATATTTTTAACCTGTTCGCTTTACGTTCTATATCCCTATTGTGATTGTATAATAATTACAAAAGGCTAATGAAAAACATTTCTTTCTAAAACGTTCAAACCATTTTAAAAGTGAAAAAAAAAATGAATGAATGAAAAAGCACATTTCTTTCCTAATTTTTTATGATTGTCAATTATGAGCAACAAATAAGGTTTCATGATATAATGCCAGAGTAAATAAAATATATTTGACTTAATCTGGCGCATACGGTTTAATCTCTGAATTCAAATTACCCTCCGACCCCAAGCACCTAATTCCACCCTATTCTGTCCTCCTCAAGTTATTTATGTCATCCAAAGAGCTACAGCAATCCACGAGCAACATTAAATTCATAAATATTCACGCAATAATAATCCATATTGCAATAAAATAGAGGTCTAAATGATGTGTTTAATTTAACACTCCGCTAGTCGCTACCCGTATCTCAGTAGCATCTTAAATAAAATACTCCATCCACAGTCTATGTAATTCGGACTCTGAAATGCATCGTCTCATAGTAAAACGTTCAAATAAAATAAGACCAACAAAGTTGTTTTATATGTCGTGTACAATGTATCGAACTACAGTTGAATCGTGTACATTATGTTTATCGCCATCTTTATAGGATCTAATAATATTTTACGTTAAATGTATTGAAGAACGAGAAAATAATTTTATATTACCACATATTTTAAAATGATAATTGTGTTTGCTAGTAAACGAAAAAAACCAATTACATCGACAAGTAATACAACGTAAGTAGACTACTGAGGTAGGGCACAGCAGGAATTTCCTGCTCAAAATATGGAGCAGCCCGACTGGGGTAGTACCTCGACCTTACAGAAGATCACAGCAAAATAATACCGTTTTCAAGCAGTATTGTGTTCCTGTTGGTGAGTAAGGTGACCAGAGCTCTGGGGGGATTGGGGATTGGGCCGGCAACGCGCTTGCGATGCCTCTGGTGTTGCAGGTGTATATAAGCTACGGTAATCGCTTACCATCAGGGGAGCCATACGCTTGTTTGCCGACCTAGTGACATAAAAAAAAAAGAAAAAAATTAACAAACGCACTAGTCATTACCACGATTTTCGAGGGTTCCCCTCAATTTCTCTGGGATTCCATCATCCGATCCTGGTTTCTTTATCATGGTACCACCCTTGGGATATCTTCTTTCCAACAAAAAAGCATTAGATTCTGTTATATATATAGATGAGTAACCTCCTTCTTTTTTTTAAGTTAGTTAAAAATAATTTTCATTTCAAAAGTTTCTTATGTAAAAATTCTTACTTCTCAGTTGAAGTGTATTTCCAAAGATGATTCTTAATGCGTTTAAAAACAACCACTTATAACATTCATAGAAAAAAATAAATAAATAATTGCTCCTTCACGGTAAACATTACCGAATCTAACAGAGAATCTAACAGATTTTAGGTACTGAGTTCTCCCCTGACCGTCGGGCATCTAAATAATTTAATAAACCGCGATAAAATCCGATAAAGTTGTTTCATTATACTGAGTGAAATTTGCGTAAAAATTAGAAAACTATATGTGAATCAGTACGGAATGGAAATCGCAAATAAAATTATAGGTAATCATTAGCAGCTGATGTTATAGTATACCGTGCTCCAAGATTAAAAGATACTGGGGCCTTAAGAAAACTTGTCGATGTAATTGAGGTCGGTTTTTTTTTCGTTTGCGAACAAACTCAATATTATTTTCTGCCGTAAATAATTTCGTATTTTAATTTACAATCTGAGTGATAGCTTTTAAATTGAGGATCATTTTCCTTATGTGTCGCCACAACGTTTCGAATAATATGTAATGAAATATTAAAATTTTAAGGGGTCTTTCTCATACGAAATACATTAATATAAATTATTTCTGACAGACCTCAAAAATAGTAGTAAGTTCTTATTTACCTCCTACCTTTTTACTAGGTGTACCAATTTTGAAGACTTTTTTTATTACAAACCAGTGCTCGTTGTTTTGTCCCATTTACATTTGGGAGATATGATTAATTAATTTTATTAATTCATTTTTATGGAAACAAACTGTACATTATACAAAACAGTTTCCAATTGAGATATGATAAGTATATTTTGAGTCATCCCTAATAATGATTAAATAATTTCTTTGACTACCTACTTCATATTTCTTGTCAATGTAAATTGAAGATGTTTTTTTCCGCATGTAAGCAGTTAATTATTTGTTTTTACTTCAATTTTGACAACGTGTTTGCGCAATGGTCACTACACAGGCTGCTGCACTTGCGGTCGCGTGTTCGATACCCATTTATAACCCATATAACCCACCCATTTATAACAACAGTACTGTGAGAGCTGGAGCGGAGTGCTGGATTAAACTTTGATCCTTCTCCTACATGGCAAAAGAGGCCTATGCCCAGCTGTGGGATATTACAGGCTGAAACAAGCATACTTTTCTAGGATAATTGGTTTATACTTTACGTGAAAAGTATAGATAAAATTTTATCTCTATTGCAAGTGATTTGTCAAACGCCATGATCGAAGCGCTTAATGTGTCATAAATGTCAATAGTGTCGGACAAACATTATGTCAAAAGTTGCTTTGTTGTTCGTTGAGCCGTACAAACTAACACCAAAATGGCATTTATGTAATACGACGGAATTATTTATGATGCATGGTATAATTAGTGATTAATGAATCCTACATTTCAAGAATCACCAAATACACAGAAAAAATAATTTAATATAGCCGGGATGAACAAGTACATATTTAAATAAATTTTATTTATGTTAAAATTTTAATGAGCTTGTAATGTGCTGTTTACAAATTGTTCAACACATTTCACTATAATATATTAATTTAATAATTTTCTGTTTGACAATAATTATTTATATTTCTAGCATAATATTACATTTAAAATGTTGTATACATGATATTGGGTGATAATAATCTTCTTTTCATAGAAACGTCCCGCAGAAACTGTCTTTCAATAGACTAGACTTTAGAATTATGTTTTACCTGATGCCTACTATCTGAAGATATAGCACACGAGTAATTTCTTCTGAAAGCCTTTACGGTTAAGGTGTTCATTTATTCATTTATTATTAATAAAATGTAGTAAATACGTATACTACTGACACCGACACCGGTAATAAGATATTTGTACACGTACAAATATTCACACCAGTGTGTAGGTGCCAACACGACACACACACCATTACACCAGAGAGGTCGTCCTACTGCTACAAAAGTTACATTTTACTTTAAATTACTTTTTTTTAAAGTTACCTTTTTGACAATTTTTGTTAATGAAGGTTAAAGTTTTTACTGTATGAATTTATATTCAGTTTGTTTTTTGTAGCATTTATTTAGTTTAAAAATAATACAAAGCGGACCGTTTCCTCACTACCAGGCGGCTCCAATACAAATATCCACACAATTTCCGATATTATTATTCGTTGATTACGTTGCCGGTGGGCGAATTTGTTTTCCTGTTTAAAAATAGAATGAATTCCTTTGCCGAGAAAGTAAACTTTAGGATTAACTTAAGCTTTATTTTGTATTATTTTTATAAATGTTTTAGCTATTTTTTTCATTACTCCTCTTAGACTAGTGGTGACTGGTGAGTTATGGAATTATAGGTTATATTTATTAATCATTGCTTTCACTGACACTAAAATAAACAGTGCAATTTATAATATTATTATACAAAATGAATATTTAACCCTCTACTCGCCACGATTCGTCTGAATATGTAAAAGATAACGACAAACATCAGACTTTAAAAAGATTTTGTGTGATATTTTATTTATTTGAAAAAGAAAATTAAGGGGCAAAAGGATTCTAATCTGATTTCTTTACATCCGTCTTGGGTTCTCACTTGTAGCATATGCAGCTGCTACATTAATTGTAATCTATACACGAACGCAAATGCTATAAGAAGGCCATTTATTATAACAAAAGAAAGAATGCCAGAGTAATCTACCCTTATTCTGATTATAAAAATGATATATATCTTCTTTACATAGTGCGTCTCCATTTGTGTGAAAAGTGTGAAAAGTGATTGGCAAATATAGTTGCTAGATCACTCTATCTCTAGACAATACTGAAAGGCTTAGTTGTTCTCAACCAATTACCACAAGCAGTCCTAGGCATAGATATATTATACCACAGGTACAATTAGGAACAGATACAACTGAAATAGGGACTATTAAAATCCGAAACAAATCAGGTGCTGCAATCTGGCGAGCGATTACAAAACCTCAGTGAACCAGTTAGAGTCCGACGGGTCACATGCAGTTGTGGTGATCGAAGGTGGTGGAAAGATACCTTAAATTGTTTGATACGTGTAATGTTATTGAAACGACTCGAAATATGTTATTTTTGAGTTGCATTTAAATTAAGATTGACGAGTCGTAATGGCTTCCAAATTTGAATTTTATCAAGTGCTAGCTTGTCCGAGTAATAATTTTTTAAATATTACAATTTTAAAATAGAGATGTATGATAATAAAGATTTATTATAAAAAAGTGGGTCTATATCGAATATCTCTAAATAAAATTAATTGATTCAACTAAAAAACCCGCGTAAAATGTGCAGTGAATAAACCGTTGCGGTTCACATAGATCCAAAACAATAACATAACTCAGTTAGGGATGAGGGCGGACAGTAAAAATTCAAATAACTAACGTTCTCTAAAAACGTTTTGACTCGCAAATTTAAACTACCTGCCTAACAAACGCGTAGCCTTTGATAAAAAAAAATATGATTGATAATTATGACTTAACTACAGGGTTATTGTAATAACACGAATAGGATAAGAAGTAAAATAACCTTTTAGGGAATTGAAATAATAATAATAATACATGTAGTTCCACTGATTAAGATTATTTTTAATTTGCCTTTTAAATTTTTTTTGTGTGAAATAAAAACGCGCTGAAACTATAAATTTTATATTCATTTTACTGTATGTAAATTTTTATTTGTACAAAGAGAAATTAAAGCAATCAATTTTATGAAATGTAATTTTTTCATGTTTCAGTATCATAATAAATTATTTTAGAAATTAAAGATTTAAAAGAACATGTAGCTAATAAACGATTAGAAAAGATTTTGATCAAATTACCTTCAATTTGGAATATTTACACAAAACATGATTATAGTATAAATCTGTAACGTATTTACGTATAAGCCTAAACAGGATAATCATTTGTGCAAATTAGATCTCTGATAGCTAGCAGCAGACACTCAATGCTGTATTAGGGCTATTCAAATTGCGGAAATGGACGTGTTCAGATGGATATCCTGGGTGTGACAAGGCATGACATGCGTTTGGTGTTATATAACATACAAAATATTTTGAGTTAGTAGCACGGATATTTAACGCTGACTTTCAGCTGTACTTCAATATTTTATGAGCATAGAAGTAGGTATTTAATGGAATTATATTGTAAGTTTTATTTATTTTTATTTTTGTGTTTGTGGCAAAAAAATCTGTTTACAGCCCCTGCATGATATGAAAAGTGATTACTTTGTTGTCGAGCGCTCAATACCCGTGCCGATAGCTATACACTGTACATCAATACTAAATAGTTCCAGTACAAAGCTGGGTCGTCATTGTTTAATTTTTCATTAATTATTTTATTCTAGACAGTGAAGAATAATGTACAAAATTTCATTTCTGGTAAAAAATTTCATTTTTTAAAAAAGCTGAAAGTTTCTTACCGCATGCTACCTTTACGCCTTTGATACCTGGTATCTGCCAAAGCGCTTATGAGTTAAATTTCATATATTATTTGGCCATTGCTTTACTGGTGTTGGGAGCATGTACTAAAAAAAAATTTTTTTTTTGAAATGATGAAAGTCTGGCTTTCGCGCGCTTTGAATCTATTAGGTTTTTTTTCTGTTACGTCAAACTTTAAAAAAACATTTAATTTATTATGTTATGATTAAATAGTTGTGACAGTGATAAAATCAGTTCATAATTGGAATTGAAATTATTACGATTCAAATTTTTATTTTGGTACTTGTCTTACTTGTTTCGGTTCTTGGGTTCTACATTCACTCATATGTATCTGCTAGTATTCCGGCTGAATTGAGATTGTTTAAATATATTGTTTTAAAAATATTCTCAGATCGTTTCAGACATATGATTCATTTTTAATTCAGTGTAGCAGAAAGTTTAACTTTCAACCGAATAATTTCTAACGTGTTTAGAAGCAAAATGAGCGTGTAATAATAACTTTGATAAAGAAGTAAGTAACAGAAGCCCAATTTTCCGCGTCTGCGTTATCGTTTATTGTTTTACTTTCCTACGGAACTCTGTGAGCTAATTACGGCGGGCTTCACGTTAATTAGTTTTGTTATGTTTGTGAAGTAAATAAATTCGCTTATTATAAAAGTGAAATGAAACTTAAAAAGAGGGCACGGGAATTTTTCATTTATATTGACTAAGATTTTTATTTACAATCGCTTGCACATTATATTATTAGTACTCGTATATTGTTATGTTGTGGTCACCAACCCGCCTGCCCATCGTGGTGACTATGGGTAACACACATGAGTTTCCACCATTTTTGGCGTGAACTTGTGGAGGCCTATGTCCAGCAGTGGACTGTGATAGGCTGAAATGATGATGATGATGATGATTATGATGTTATTATTATTAGAGTATTTAAACCACGTACATAAATTTAACATTTTAATTAACTGTTTTTATGTAAAACCTTGGAGAATTACAACTTGTTATCAAATGGAACTTGTAAAGAATACTTTTTGCGTTTATTTATTTATATATTTTTTCTTTTTTTTAGCTTAGAGATTTAGCAAGTTGAAGTGGCAGTGGGCTGTTCTCTTTGTCACAGGACCGATGACTGTTCGAGCGGACGTGTCCTGGAGTGGAGACTGCGTCTTGGCAAACGAAGTGTGGGTCGCCCTTCGCCTCGCTGGATTTGCCGGTTTGCTGGAGATTGCCGGTGTAGGCTAGATGAGGATTACGGAAAACCGGGATGTCTGGCTGAAGTGATGATGATGATGAATGATTGTATTGTTACTTATCACTAGAGATTTATGACATTTATAAATGTCTAGTATATAACACATGTGTTTTTGCCAATATTCACATTCATCTCTACAATCAACCGTAAGATTTTAATTGTTTTAATTGTTATTGTTTTGATTAAATTTAATTCTAATAACGAAACTAGTATAAGAACTATAAAACTTGTGTTACTACTGGTGTAAAAATAAAGTTCCTGTAACGAAAAATAAGTTACAATGCAGTTAAATTAACTTGATCTTGGTAGTGCACAGATAATGTATCTTTAAATTTATTTTATGTGCACAGGTGACAACAAGATTGGTGAGCAAGCTTAGTGTAGTGCAAGCACTTATATCAAGCGTTATTTTACAATGTAGATAAAATTTTGACGGTGCACGTTTCATTTTATATTTTCGAACTAGTTGATTAATAAAAATATATAATTTATTAATAAACGTAACGGTTCTTTCTACTGGCAAATGTAGCGTTGTTATCTTTTAGTTTTGTATTTTTAAATATATATGTATATATTACCAACACAAGAGGTAATTATATTCTGAAGTCGCTCTCTGTACTAAGCAAGAACGAGCTGTATAAATTGGTTGTCAAAAGTTCAATTTTGAAAGGACAAGTGACAAGGAGGTTGTATGTTACAATGTAGTAATAATAGAAAACAAAGTTAAATAGTCTCTGTCTTTATGTTATTGACATTTTAAAACCATTTTTTTTTTTTGTCATGGCTCTTATATATTTGTGTGTTAAATTTTACAATATACTAGCTAAGCTGTACTCACTTATTTCTGCCTTTGCCTTTTAAAAAGATCTCTGTGTTCACTCCAGTTTGCTTTGACTTTTCACCCAGTTTTATCATAATATTTAATAGGTAGACTATGTTACTTTTACGTAGCGTAGATTACGAAGGAATTATTAAAATTGAAGGAATGATATAAGAAAAAAAAAACTCTTTATTCTATCTTTACAGATAGATATGTCACGCCCTTGTATGTGGATCTTAATATAAATAGTCTGAGCGGCTAGGTTAACAAATGTTGTGTCATTAGATGTATATATCAACAAATGTTGTATCATTAGATGTATATAGGACGTTAGAATCAGGAAATTTAATATGACCGTTAAATTTCCTTATCCCGATGATGTTGTAAACTTAAATAGAATAACATTTAATTAGATTAAGTAAAAATACGATTGTTTCAATTTCACCATATCTACATTATGTCAAATAATAATGTTATATAAATATTATTAGCAATTTCAAATATATTTAAGTCTGTAATATTCTATAGTAGCGGTAAATTCACTCACACACGCTTAAACCCTACAAATACACAACTTCTAAAGCAGCCGGGTAATAAGCTATGCTATGTCTAGTATTGTTCTGCCTCCTAAAGTCTGTAATATACTATTATATACATTTCGTTGAACATTACAGAGGACAACAGTTTACCAGTTTTTTATGAAAGGTCACAAAGCCCTCCTGAATATTAACAAAGTTTTATATGTATGTTGCAAATTTTACGAAACAAAGAAACACCGCAAATACATTTTTGTTTACTGTTTCCATTTTTTTCCAGCTCTGTACACAGCGTAAATAATATCCATGTTTACTGTCTTTCTCAAGGTTTATAAATAGTTAAGTACACACGGAATATTATTTGTAATTCTCTCGTTTGGTTAAGTTGACAAGAATATATGTTTCATTTTAATATAAGCGTATTCTAGGACTTGTTAGGATTTTTAATGCGGGGATTTCCCTTTTTAAATTCAGTGACCTTTTAATAAATTATATACGGCTATTTTTAGTCGAAGAGATGGTACTTAATTAAGGTACTATAACAGTGTTGAACTTTCGTGAAGTAAATAGTATTAAGGGTTAAAATATTCGTAGATCTATTTTTATAAAAATGATATCTAGATTTTTTTTAAACTTAAGATTTTGTATACAAATTAGTGAAGTCAGATACTTTAAACTTACCTGTTTATTTGGTAGGAATGCTATGATTGAATAAATGTTATGGTCTGTTCGCGTGCAACTTTAACTTAGTGGCGGCACACAATTACCGGTCGACTGAATAACAGGCGGTAAAATATACTAAGCTTATTCTTACACATTTAGCACTGCTGTAAACAAAACGAGAAATTATGTTGTTACTATTGATTACACGTTTAAAAATAATTATCTTTTTTTAAATTGCTCACAAGTTACTCAATCCTTATTGTTTAATACTTTGCACTTTACAAAGTTGGTCTTTTAAGTTTATAATCTTAGCTGTTTCGTAATAAAACAGTGAACTTGGTTTATCGAAATACAACATAAAGGGATAATCTAGTTAGCCGAGTCAATGAACATCAATGCTTGAGAATATTTTATATCAAGTCGGGATTAATTTCGCTAATCCTATCATAAACTCTCAGTAAATTAAGATTAAGGCGAAACGTATATAAAGTGGTCGTTCGCTGTAAAGTCAAGCGCAGCTTTTTTATGGAAATGGCGAGCAAACGACCGACGTCATCTGATGTTAAGTAATTACCACCGAACATGAACATCTGCAGCACCAGAGGACTCGTAAATACTTTTTGGTAGAAATATATATAAAGCGACAAAGGGAATTTAAAGAGAGAGTTTCTTTTTATTTTCATTTTCTCTTAAAATCAAAACCAAAATCAAAAACAACCTTATTAAAATAGACAAAGCACATGAGCACTTTCGAATCATCATTTTACAAATTAAAACTTTTAAGTGAATATTATTTTTTGTAAAAGTAAAGCTACCACCGATTCTAAATTTCAATTCTAAAGTTATTTATTTTTATTTTTTCTGGTCTATACTAAAGGTTACATTATTATTATTAATAAAAAAGAAGTATTGAATATAAGATGTTTTCTAAATAAAATTAAATATCAATAGGTTTTTCCCCTGTTATATTGTAAGAAAAACATATTTTTAATAAATTATTTAAAATTCGTATAAATAAAATATAGAAAAAAAAATATTCTTTGAAGTCACGGTGCGATGATCACGCTTATAAAAAAAAAAAAAAATGAGACATAAACTCAAATTTAATCATATAAATACTTCTTATGTGTGCCTGTAAAATGTCACTGCAATCAATGTATATGTCGGCACTTGCGCTGTCGTAGGCAACTAGCAGGGAATTTATAAACAACAGATGCACCGAGCACCCCATCTAGCACATCGTTCGATAGTCTCCTATCTTTACTCATTAAATTACGCGAATTATTCTGACGTGTATAAAACGATCGGTGCAACCGCGGCTAAGGCAGTCTTGGCTCTGGCTTGGCACGGTGCAATTGTATCCTGCTAGTAGCTTATCTGAGACTCTTAATAATTAATTTATGCAAACGAATTAATTGTTACATATTTTTTTACTTGGCTGACTCGGCACCCACACGGTGAATCCATCGAATGCTAAGAAGTTAGTCTCCCCCCGTTAACTAATAACTATCTTGTGTTACCTTACATTGTTATTAGCCAGTGTGACTTCACTTCCTACATATATAAAAGCACTAATTCATTGACTAATAACAAAATTTCGAATACTGGTAGATTTATCAAGTTGAAACTGAATACAGATATTATATATTTAGAGTAGGTTATGAGTAGAGTATGTCAGAGGAACTCCCACCATGAAGGAAAAGAATGAGGGTTTAAAGATTTAGAAGTATGAAAATTGATGTCGGCTGTTGATAAAAATGATGAATATGAACCGTTTTGAGACTTACATGATTTGGATGATTGAAATGGAGATGAAAGTTTGTATAGGAAAATTGGTAGTTTTAAGTATCTGAGATTTAGTTAAAAGGCTTCGATTTAAGAATAGCGAATTTGAATAAATTTCAAGCTGTTATTAGATGTTTTATAAAATATTACTTCATGTACCGTTAAGTTACAACAAGTGAAACCGTGGTTTAATGTGTGTTGAATATAATACCAAGACCAATGTTTCTACTTCTACGGATTACTTTACTTTGAAACTGCCGATATTTCGGTAACATTGCAAACTCCTCGGACTCTATATCCGTATAACAAGGAAATGTAATTGTTTGCGATGGATTCAGCAAAACAAAAAAAAAGCCTTTCGCCATGACGTCATCGCGCTTGCTTGTGCGCGTACAGTAATGACATCGAAACGCTTATAAAAATATTTAAATATATTTATTGAGGTAGGGTATAGAAAAAAATAAAAGAATGGTCAAAATTTAGCGCAGCCCAACTGGGGAAGTACCTTACAGAAGATCACATCTAAATAACACTGCCGTCGGACAGTGTTGTGTTTTTGTGTTGAGTAAGGTAGCCAACGCTCGTGGGAGGTTTGGGGGTAGGACCTGCAACGGGCTTATGATACTTCTGGTGTTGCAGGCGTCTAAAAGGTACGTTAACCGCTTACCATCAGGTGAGCCGTACGCTTGTTTGTCGACCTACTTTTATAAAATAAATAAAGATCAGTGTATATAATATTCAGTTTATCAAACAGGAGATTACAACTTGTATCTGAACTGTTAACGTTAACGCGTTCACAATATTTACACCAACTATGTAAATATGGTTAGATTATCAATATTTTACGTTAAAAACATATCTCAATCTATTTAATGAATAAAAAAAAATCGTAGTAGTTATGGACGTTAAATCGTAGATATGGATACGTTCTAGCAATTATTTATTATTTTATTGTTTTGAAACGTTTTCTAAATTGGCTGTGCACTGGCTTTTGCTTGCGATTTCGTACGCGAATTGTTTAAATTTAGGTTTATTATAATATAAGTCCACTTTAAAACAATGTCTTAGGATAGAGTACTAGAGATTAAGTCAGACTTCTAGAAAACAATTGCAAATCTGATTAAATTTTAGAAAAAGTTTTGGCGTAACGCGTGAACAGATACTATGGTGTGTTATATAATTCTTAACTTTTTTTCTCCTAATATGTTAGGGGAAATTTTTTATGAGTTTTCATTTTTTTTTTATAAACTTGTTGTGCCCATAACTTCGTTCGCGTGGAATAAAAAATATATTGTTCAGTTCGCAGAGTTATAAAATAAATAAATTTCTAAAATAAAAGTAGCCTATGTCACTCCTTATTACATCTGCTATTTGTCAGTGAAAGTTACGTGAAAATTGGTCCAGCCGATTCAGAGATTGTTCAGAACAAATAGATAGTCAGACAAAAATTGTAAAAATAATGATTAAATTATTTTGGCATATGTACCGTGTATACGTGTATACCTGTACTATATGCATTTAGTAAAAAGCGGTTACTTTAATATTACAAACAGACATTTCAATTTTATTAATTATTTATATAGATGTATACATTATAGATGAAAGGCTTTAACCGTTTTTTAATTTATTTAAATCCAAAGAGACGACAGATTTATAGTTAGTGATAGTTGGGTTCGAAATTAAAGGAGGACACCATTTCTTAGGAAAAATATATTGAACTGTACGAACAGACAATTTATAAAACTGTAATATTTGATTTTACTAAGTATTAGTCCCTAATGGATGTTCAATAAATAATATGAACAGCGTGGTTCACAACCAATTACATTACGAGAAATTCGTTGTACATTTTCGTTAATAGGGAGATAGTTACGGAAAATAATTTACTATTATCCTAATAAATTGTATATATTTAAATTAAATAATTTATTTTATTTATAAAAATTTATACATGATTTATTTTGTTTGTACTTTTCAATTTATCTGTTAACTTTTGTTTCAGTTTTTACTTTCAGAAACTTATAATTTTATCGGTTTTATAAACGTTAAATTAAAATAATCGTAATTGATCATATTACCAGACAAACTTGTATCGTTATGTGTAAGGAACACTATTTAAATTAGAGACAGTTTTAATAAATAAAACTAATATACTACGTAGATAATATTGGGCTAACATAATTATCAACGTTGAAGGTCTAACAAAAGTATGTAAAAACAATTTTTTTTGACAGAGAAAAATCTTTATATTTCTATATATACAACCGTTTTTGTTATTCTATTCTTTATTTAAAAATTTTAACTGGACCATGTTTGAATCTGATTAGCTAAATATTTGAATTTTTAATTAATTGATTATTCATATGTCAAAATCGCCAAAAATTGCTAACACGGTATTAAAATGTCAACGATAATATGAAAGTAGCTTGAAATTTACAGCGTTCAAAGAAGATCGTCACATTTCGCAAACTACTCAGACGTAATTTAATTTACCATATAAATAACTAAATTGTTGTTGGTAACTTAAAGATGATATTTAAATTAAGTTTGCTATTAATGTTACGTTTTATTTATTTTATATCAGATTTTAATAATTTTATATATAAGCTGATTGTGGTTTGGTTGATAAAATGTGAGTTACATCCGGGCTTAGATTTTCAACTATTTTTGATTTAATTTTCATTATTTAGAACTGAAGCCAGTCATCATCATTGATAGTTATATACGTTAGACTAAAAGTAAATTTATCTAAAATTTAAATATGTATATATGCATAATGTAACTGAATGGTTGTGAAATAAAAAAAAAGAGAAAATTCAATTTTGTATCAAATTTATGCCACAATTCAATTCTTATTTTTTGCCCGCGTAGCGTATATAATAAAGCCACTAAAGTATGCTTACGTAATGTTCACGTAAATGTCCTCTTAACTTAAGACTGTATACATCTTAAAAAAACAATTTATGATGGGAGAAACCCGAGAGACATTTTCGTATATTTCTTTAAAAATACTCGTTCATTTAAGTGTTTTTTAAATTATTTAATATATAAACGCAAATCTTTTTAAGGTTTTGAGGAGAGGAGTATAAAGTTTCTATCAGACTAGTTCAAAACGGATTACCAAATTTATACTTCAAACGTATTGCATATTTCAAACGTAAAGTTCCTATTTCCTGATCTATTGTGCTCAATAGAAATATAAAATTCTATAAAAAAGGTAATTAAAAAGGTAGCAAGTATGCGATAATTATGTTTGTTTACAAACAGAAAAAAAACCGACCTCAATTTACATCGAGGATTAATATAACTCAGGTAGTCGAAAAAATAATCAATTAAAGATGCATTACTACAGATAACAAAAAATGCTCATCAAATGTCGATTAAACTGAGGTAGGGCACAGCAGGAAATCTCCTGCTCAAAATATGGAGCAGCCCGACTGGGGTAGTACCTCGACCTCACAGATCACAGCTACATAATACTGTTTTCAAGCAGTGTTGTGTTCCTGTGGCGAGTAAGGTGACCAGAGCTCCTGGGGGAATCGGGGTTAGGGTCGACAACGTGCTTGAGATGCTTCTGGTGTTGCAGGCGTCTATAGGTTACGGTAGGCGCTTACCATCAGGTGAGCCGTACGCTTGTTTGCCGGCCTAGTTATATACATACTTCAATGAAACCACTCAGTAAGTGCCAGTTTTCGATGAAAAAAGGATTCATCTAAGTCAGCCTCATAAAATCACCTAGTAAAAAGATATGGGACAACGCACAAAAAATACAATCGAAACGAGAATTTCTTAAATCTAATAATCTATAATAAGTAAATTCTGAAAAAAATAATAAGTAACTTTTTGTCGTTTAATTTTGAATCTATCAAGTCAGATGATTAATAAAACGAACTAAAACATAAAGTAGGTCGAAACTAGAATTTTATTCGAATCATGTAAATTTATCCGCTCGACTGCTGAAGTAATCAACGTTTAATACAATCGGAAATTGTGAGAAAATTTGTATCATATTGCTTTTTAATATTGAACACAAATGTTATTTTCACATAGATGATATTACTTGGAATGAAGTTGGGGATTCATTACATATAATAATATTATCATAATGTACGTAATTTATGTTGAAGCGACAAAAGATTTTAGGGTTTATTAATTATTTCACACCACGCCTCGCTATTATTTTAATATGAATTACCTACAGACATTCTTTTGTTAACTTTATTCAATTGTCTTTTTAAATAATTTATTTGTATGAATTAAAAAATATATTCTTAAAATTTTATTAAATAAGAAATGTATAATATATTTCAAATAAATTTATTTAAAAAAACGTTCTCCCTTTGTATACAATTAAGCTTTTTAGTTGATCGAAAAAATACTGAGTAATAATGTAATAATTAACATCTAGGTGTCAACACAATAGTTTTAAAATATAATATTCTTTAATATATATTTTCATTTTGACAATCAGAACACATATAAGAGAAATAATCACTTCAAAGGATCTCAGTAATTGAAACATAATCTCATGGTCCTCTCAAGGTATTTTCTTTTTACATTTGATATTACTTTCCAACATAAATACCATATAAATTCACGTTTCGTTTTAGTTTAAAGGTTAGCCAAGGTAAACTGAATTGACATTATCATCCTGTAATGAGTTTAGTGCTAGGCAATTATCTTCGCTTCATAGTGACAACAAGTAGTGGATGGGTGTGAAAACTATTTTAGGAACTATTATTAAACCAAGAGTAACGAATTATATCTTAATACCGAGAACAACCGGCGCCAATTGTTTTATATACTCTCTGAGGTACGATAACTTTTCGTGTGGGTCTATCCACAAGAACAAAAATTTACATCTAAAACAATATAAATACCAATTGAAATATTTATTCTGAGTTGAAATTAAATCCGCGACTAATAATAATAACACTTTCGCACGAATACACCAGAACGGTTGTCGACAAATATATATTTTTTAATCTTGATGATTTTTCAGTTTTTATTATTTTTTATTATTCCTTTTGGTTATTTTTTTGCTAATTCTGTTTATAAGTTTGTTTCGGATATAGCCTTCCAGGGTCACTGCAGAAATCGATGTTACCTTAAAAATATTTAGCGTCGTAGCACTACTAATTCATTTCACGTGATATGTGACTACAATATGTGACATTTTACCGATATTTGTATTTCTGCTTCAAACGTTATTATCATAACAGAGTTTTCGTTCGATTGACAAAGTCAACATTGTGGCATTTTTATATTTCCAATATTATTATTTAACCGCTTTATCGATAATGGTAAAGTATTTACCATACCACCACTAATATTTGTATAGTAAAAAGTTGAAATGTGTCTTCGTTAACGATTTGATCAAATGTTTTTACAGCGCTGTCTATTATTTAGAATTCAACTATGTATTAGTGTGTTTTCAGATTGACACGTGTTTGGTATCTATTACGTTGTTGTTACAACCGGCCGAGTGAGATACGGACTCCTAGACAAAGGGTTTTATACCTTTATTATATTGGTATTGTATTTATAATGACTGACGGTTATGATAGAGCAGCTGTTAAGTTTTTTGTTAAGTTTTCTCAGATGAATCTACGTTGCGAGTCAGTGGTTGCTTTGCTTTAATTATTATAAGTTTATTGAAGAATATTATTTACGCTGTCGAATGACGATTCTAAGCTATGTTAGAAGACTCTTGAATACATACTTTTGATTTTTATTTCGATTTTTATTGTAAGCAAATTATTTTAATAAGTCGATAATTTGAACTGTCTTCAGCATTCAAATTTTGTTTGTTTGTATTATTTTCTCTGCCCTACAGCTACCTGAAAAAGATCGCTCTTTATCGATAAGATCACCATGTACGTATTTCTAATTTGTTTTATTAAATTGCCTTTTTTGTGTTATTAGTACTAGCTGTACCCGCGACTTCGTTCGCTTAAGAGATTCTATCTGGATACTTATTATTTTTTTAACAGTGTTATCATGAGCCTGTGCGAATTATGGGATAAAAAGTATATGCTGGTATGTGACCTCATTTATTTTATTTTAGCCGTTACAGAGACAGATGTACTGACATATTAAACATATAAACACGTATTTATAAAAAAAGAAACAAAACAATATAATTTATTTCCCGCGTAAATGCCGATTTTGTGATAATTTCGGGATAAAGTAGCCTATATGTGGCTTCACAATCTTCCAGTGGTAGTCCCATAAAAACCGGTTTAATTTTATTTATATTATATCTGTAATTTCAAGGTAACAGTTCGTTACATGCAAACACCAAATTTATTAATGGAAAAATAAGAACTTAATTTATTGATATATATGATCACTCGATTTCTCCAAAAACCTTCAAAAATAATGAAATAAAATGTCAACTATAAATTAATTGCAGCTTAGAAAAATTAATAATAGCTTATTCATAGTTTCAAGAGAATTACTAAACCTACGGTTAGGAACTGATAAATTTTTTATGATAAAATTATTATGCCTACCTTCCTCTTCACATCAGATGCCAAATGGATTTTTTTTTTTTCTAGAACAGCAGTGGTATCGGACAATTGAAATGGATCATTTTTTAAATAGTAAAATATAGGTAAGCCTTAACAATGCAATAAAAGAAACCACATCGCATTGAAGCAAATGAATTGGACGCGGTTGAAGAGTCGACATTTCATCAAGCTATTTTGTTTTCTTTTATTTCTCGTAAAATTTTTATAACTATTTAAACCTGCAACTGTATATATTATTTTTGTAATGTATATTATAAAAAAGAATTTATATATTTTTATGTAATAATCATATAAATATCTAGACTAATAATATATACACGTACTCATTAGCTTTTACAGTAATGTTACAAAGATGAACAGTTCGTTCATCTGTTTGTCTCATTTTAGTATTTAATTATTAAATTTATCTTATCGTAAAAATCATAAATTAAATCATAGAAACATTTTGTTTTAATAACATTCGATACTGTAGTAGATTTACAATTTTGTGACACATAATTTGGTGTCAAAGTGAAACTTGTTGTCGCAGTTAGCAGTGACTCTGGAACGGATGAGTTGAGTACATAACTCAATATACATAAACATGTATAGCGGTTGTTTTTCAGTAAGAACAGGGAGCGAATATGTGAGAAGAGAGAATTTTTTTGTATTATATGTAAGCAGAACGTATTTTTTTTAATTTGTTTTAAATATTGCTTTATTTTTATTTATTTGCTTAGATTTTTTAAGGAAAAATATTTTTTATTATTCATATTGTTGAGAGTCCAGTTACATACTAATTGATAAAGATTGTTTAAGTCATTTAACTATCAAGTTTCAGGGAAACTTTTTAGCGCAGTTATATCATAATCTAGTTGCTTCTAATCTTCTTACGTCTTACTTCTGCTTTTTGTTTATAATACTAGGGTGGAAAACAAGTGTACCGTCCGCCCGATGGTAACCTGTCGCAGTCAAAAGCATCCCAAGCGCATTGCAGATCTTAGTGTTGAGACATGCCGATAGAGCTTGGATTTTTTTATATAACTAGGTCGCCAAACAAGCGTACGGTTCACCTGGTGGTAAACTATTACCGTAGCTTATAGACGCCAACAACATCAGAAGCATCGTAAGCGCGTTGCCGACCCTATCCCAATCCCCTCAGGAGCTCTAGTCACCTTACTTACCAGCAGGAACACAATACTGCTTGAAAACAGTATTATTTAGCTATAATTATGTGATATAATTATGGGCGAGGTACTATCCCAGTCGGGCTGCTCCATATTTTGAGCAGGAAATTCCTGCTGCGCCTTACCTCAGTTAACTTTACTTAAGATTAGTATCTTTGGCTATGATCTTTTTTAAGATTGAGGTTTTCTCAGTCAGGCTACTCCCGATTTTGAAAAAGATATTTCCAGCTTTACTCTTCTTCATTCGAATATATGCTTATCTAGGCGTTGTGTTAGACGTTATGTTATTTTAATATTTCGACATTGATTTGGAATATTTTTTATTTAAGCACCGCTGAGTGAAAGAAGCTTATTACAATATTGTATGTATAGTTCTAAAGCAAACATTATATAAGGTACATACGTGTCGAAATAGTAATATCGAAGTATTATTTTCGGATTATAATTGTGTTAATATTGGAACAAGCGTAATGGCTGAATCCAGCTTGTGGCCTATTAAGCCAATAACTGTTGCTTGATTGGGAAACATAATTGAATGAACGAATAATGAATGATGTATCATTCGTCAATCCTAAAATGTTCAATTCAAGCTGTACTCATAAATATTAGTATAAAATACTTTTTTTTTATTAATTAATAGAAAGAAAATCGGAAACTGTGGTTGAGGTCCAGTAAAAGTATTACAACTGTAACAGCCTGTGGATATTCCATTGCTGGTCAAATGTAAATAATGATATAAAAGAAACCTTATCCACTATGCTCCAGTGTTGCAGAATTACAACTCGAAAAAACAACTCAAGAATCAATTTTGGCTACTTTCATTAGAAATTTATGTTCCCAAGTGAAAGACATAAAAACCATGAAATATGAAGAAAATACAATTTAATGGTTCGTTAGATTAACGTCTCGTAATGAACAATAACTAACAATTGAAAATATTTTAGATATAGTTAGTTCTTTTGTTAATATTGACATTTAATACCAAAAGTGAAAGATATTTTTTTCCATACGTATTAATGAATTGCTGTTGGTCAATATTTCTGTATCTCTGCGAGCAATATCCGGACCGAACGCAAAGCTGAGAAAAATATTTTGATATAAAGAAATATCACTGAAGCTTTGATAATCAGAAACTGAATGTTTTGATATTATTCTTTATTACGAGTTATTCTGTATAATGAACGATATTTATGCTTTTTAATAAGGATTTAAATTTTTTTCTCTTGATGATTTTATCTTATTTTTTCCTTTTCTTTCTTACTTACCACATGTCTATTTTAGATTTTGCGCAAAATATTTTAAGCTGTGCAATTTAAACACTACCAGGTACTTATCAAAACTCTAGATAATGTGTCTGTAGGGCCTGATCGTAATGTGAAAGGAAAATTCCGAAATTTTCTCTTTTACGGTATGAAATACCTTTATATACCAACTTTTGTTAGTATATCTTCTAAGTTTATGCAAATAGCTTGTAATTTTTGTAAGAGCAGTTACAATTCAATTACTTTATTTTTCATATATTCCTTTGTCTTTGATAGAATTAAGTGAACACATTTGACTCCGAAGGGTACAATACTTGTCAAGCGTGACTTAGAAAGGTGTTGCATGAATAATATATTTGCAGTTTAACGACTCCAATAAAACGAATGGATTCAGAGAGGAGGGGGTCAGGGTGCGTATTAATATTTTTTTCTAGATATATGTGTAGTATACATGTAATAACCCAAGGGACTCTGATTGCCTGAAACATTAAAACCAGCTCCTTTTTTTCTTAAAACCTCTCTATTTATACATTAATTTATTGAATGCCAAATAAGTACATAATACATATTTATACCACTGAAAATTAGCAGAACGTTACACCATTATGCAATTAAAGGTTTGCAGAACATTGTTACATAGCCGTTTTAACGACGAATAGCATTATTATTTTTCTACATTTAACGTAGTTTTTTAATAACAAAAAAATATATAACTATACCAAATTTATATATCAATGTCCATAAACTCTTGATTCATTTTTTTTTTTTTATTAAACTGACTTAAAAATTCTGCGATAATGTTCATTTCAATGTGAACAAAAACAACACGTAATTTTTTCTCAAGTACCGATTAATGGTGAATTTTAACTTCGTACCTTGATTTATTATAACTCTAGACGAGTGGATCTTCAACTTGGAAAAAAATCCCACTAAAGCAAAGAGTCACTCGGTTTTTTCAAATATAATCGTTGGAATAAAAAAAAGTTTTCGTTTATCCAGTTCTAGAATAACTTTTAATTGTACAAATGGTCTTGGAGTCGCCTCTCCAAGTGACGACAAAAATGGGGGTAAAAATATTTATTCTGAAGGCACGTTTTCTTAAACCTAAGCAAAATTTAGTTCACGTAACGGTTTTCAACAGCATCTTTTTTTTATTTTTTTATGACACTAGGTCGGCAAACAAGCGTACGGCTCACCTGATGGTAAGCTATTACCGTAGCTTATAGATATGATATAGATAGCCTGCAACACCAGAAGCATCGCAAGCGCGTTGCCAACCCAATCCCCAATCCCCAGGAGCAACAACAACAGCAACTTTACCAGCCTGAAAAACGAAGACTATCTATAATATTCGAAAATGTTATTATAATTGCAAAATTAGATTGAAAACCCTACCAGTTATTCGGACAAGTACAATTTTGTATTCGGACACTTGTCTCAAGCGAGTGTTTCGCATTTCAGTGGTCCGTCCATTAGCCCGCAGCGGCCCGCGTCCGCAGTTTTTGTGCGCTCAACCGATCTCCATAAATCCTCGTAAGTGCCTCGTTAGTAGTTTCTGCTTGATTCCAGTTCACTTTCTACCTAGTACAAATTTTAGGTCTTTTGGGCAATTTGATTTCACAAGCCATTCACAAATAACAGCAAGATTTTTTAAGTTCAAAATTTTTTTTTAGTTTTCAATCTTAGTCCAATTATAAGATATTGTATTCTTAACACAAACTATCGTTTACATGTTTTTATTTTGATAACTAGCTGACCCCGCAAACGTTTTTTTGCCATATATGTTATTAACCCGCTTAATCCCGCCCCCCTTTATAACTTAGGGGTATGAAAAATAGATGTTGGCCGATTCTCAGACCTACCCGATATGCCCACAAAATTTTATTAAAATCGGTCGAGCCGTTTCGGAGGAGTTCAATGTTTAACACAATGACACGAGAATTTTATATATTAGATAATGATGAAAATATTTATTTGTATAAGTTTAAGTTTTATTGTGTATAAAACTTAAACTTACTAATACTAGAAGTTTTTCAATTTCTAATTTCTGTTTACGATTCGCTCGTCGGTGATATTGTAAGGAAGCCTGCATCTGTCGGCAGAAATTCTCCGACGTCTGAAAGCTTTTACCAACAATACGACATTTACGGGCAGTTAATGATGAATAACGATTGTGTTTTGTATTTTAGAAAAAGTTTTAAATTCAACATCTAGAGTAACTTTTTTCTTAGAATTTAGCAGTTTTGAAGACTGAAAAATGTCGATTTTTAAATAAAAAAAAAAGAAAAAACTGGAAATACACTTAAAATGTGCCTTAGTAATGTTTATCTATTAAGTTAATATCACTTGAAATGTGGAGAGATTTAAAAGGAATGTGAGCATTTTTCAGTTAAGGTTCACGCTTCCAAAATAGCTTTAAAAACGCAAAAATTTTAAAGAACTCCCCCTCGTGGAAATATGTAGATTATAAAAGTATTTTACTCGAAGGTTCAAAGATCTATAGTAGTTTTTGCTTTGTACTTTATCTAAACGTTCTGGTAGTTTCAGCCATATATTTTCGATACTAATAAAACTCGAGAACGGTTGGACCGATTTCGCTAATTCTTTTTTTAAAATATTCCTTGAAGTACGAGGATGGTTCTTACGGAGAGAAAAATTCTAAAAAAAAAAAATTTAAATTTCCTAAAAAAGTCTAAAAACAACACTTTTCTATACTCCCATACAAAAGATTTGTGATAATACTTAAAAGTCAATTTGAACTTTAATACCATACAATAAAGTTTGTGTTAGGCGATACGAAGTTCGCCGGGTCAGCTAGTTGATAATATTTATTACCCTACTCAGTCATATTTTGATGTATGCCTTATACTGTCTGTAAAAATGTACTTTAAAAATGTGTTTGTTTCTGAGTCGGTAAATGTGTATTGTATTGTTTGCTTACACAATTGTAAGCGAATGAATTTACAAATAAAAAAAATTGTAAAATTAGTGGAGAATATTATTAATATAAGTAAAGTAAGTAAGTTAATGAATTTAAATCCACAGTTTTTAGTTTTTTTCATGCAGCCATTTGTAGTTGTGGATTCTAGGAAAACCCCAGGGGCAATCCTAAACCAAGACTGCCTGTATTATAAGTACATTTATGATTTGAAGGTGTATGTACGATTTTGTAAGCCGCTGATTGTCGTCTGATACCCCATTCTTCCATTTATTGTGAAAACCTTGATACCATTATTATTTGTGAAAACTAACACAACATACGGCCTGATTTAGATTCCATATTGTATTTGTATCTAAATAAGATTTGATCTAAGATTTTGTGATCCACGAGAAATATTTTTAAAGATTTCTTTTTTATGAATATCTTAGCATCTGCTGTCTAGAGGCTTGTAAATAGATTTTAGCATCCGCTACCTATAAAATTATAGATGTTGTCTCAAGAGAATAAAGCTAAAAAGCAATAATACTCGTATAAAAAAAAAATGTCCATAATTTTTAACTTATTCCAACCAACATTGTCCTTAGAGGAACAAATAACTAACGTTTAGTCTTAAAGATTGTATTTTTATTTTGAAAATTATGAATTAGGCCTGTTTCGTCATTTATATTACTGTCAATAATAAAGCCCACATTTATTGAGTGGAAAACCGTTTTGAGACTACGGCCACGATCATTCTGGCATGTTATATATGTACATGTAATTAAAAAAAAAAAAATAGGTTAGAGATTTTGTAGCTGACAATACCAATTAAACAATAAGTTTTAAGGTATATTTTGATTTTAATTTTTGTTATTTACTTATATTTAGCTGAATTAGAGTAAATTAAATTCGTACAAAATATATTTATATTTATCTCAACAGTATCAACCGAATTGGCTTTCAATACGTACCGTGTGTCCGGTTTTTAAATATGAACTATATTTATTTATTGTTAATTTTATTATTAAACTTTATTGACACACAAAAAAGAAGATAAATTTTAGAACGATTAGATACAAAAACGAATAATGTATGCAAAGGCGGCCTTATCGCTTATAGCGGTCTCTTCCAGGCAACCTTTAATAAAAGTAGTATATGAAAAATATGTCGGTAATAGTGCGCAATCAGCAACTATACTTTGTATTAGTTTGCAAACGAATAAGGAGAACTTGTTGTTTATTAACAGATAGTTTAAGATTACTGTCACATAGTAAAATAAAATAGATATTGTAAATTAGAAAATAGTTAAGTATATACATACAATCAAATTCTTTAGGAAAGAAAAAAGTTACTGGAAAAAAAGTATTCTATGTAATTATATCCCGCAGACATTTATCGCTAATCTGAACATTAAAGCTAACAAAAGCTGCTGTTCGTGGTATATATTTATACCTAGGTAATGTTTTACTGTAAGCTTAGATTTTTTCACAATTGCTAAATATTTTGTTGCAAATAGGTACACGCACAGACAATAATAAGATGATGTACAAATATTCAGTTCCGTACTCACTATGTGATGATTTCGGAGCGGGAATAGAGTTTATTATGGTAATTGTTCCTGTAAAATTTAAATTAAATGAAAATGAAAAATTCACGTATTGTCACAAAAATACTTAAAATATAACAAAAAGGTGGAACAAAAAAAAGGTGGTAAATAGCGGAGAGAACTAACAATTTTTTTTCAGGAGATAATTTTTTGACAGAACGAGGTGTCACAGTTTAATCTGAGAATGAGATCATGACTCCATGCAGAGAAGTTTTTCAGACATTTTAAAAATTTCACTATCAAATCATCATTTGAAAAACAAAAATTGACCACTTCCTCTAACATATATAAAATAATAATTATAAATTATATTTTTACTAGCTGTGCCCCACGGTTTCACATGCGTTAATTTGAAAAAAAAATAGCCTATAGCCTTCCTCGATAAATGGACTATCTAACACTGAAAGAATTTTTCAAATTGGACCAATAGTTACTGAGATTAGTGCGTTCAAACAAATAAACACACTCTTCAGCTTTCTAACATTAGTATAGATTGGGAATGTTTTACTGGACCAATGATTAACAACAATCTACAATTCCACATGGTTGTATTCGTTTTTGTAGTTACCATAAGCTCTTAAAATAAAACATTTCTTAAAATAATTGTACCTGGAATCGCAAAAAGAAATTTAAAACATCCCAAGAGCGAGCGCCAAAACGAGATCATTTAAATAAAATTTTACTGAAGCGGTATGAGGAAACAACTAAATTATTTAATGTTTTATACAGAAAATACGATATTTGTATTCTTACCGTTTTCTAAATATAAAAAATACAGAATAAGACAAGTGAATTTACTGTCGTAGAATCTTAATCAATATTCATATATTCACTATATACTCGTACTACACACTATGAATTCTAAAAACATACATTGATGCCTTACAAAATTTCCGCAAATTTATAGAACTATTCCTTTTTTTTAAACGCGCATTTAAAGTTTTCTTCCTTTCGAAATACAAAACTAAGTATTTATAAAATGTTACTTTCACAATGACGAATAATGATGATTTAATAAACTTTTTTTTTAATCTTTAAGCTTTAAAAATAATTCATTCAAGTTTAAAGATTGATGGATGGTATTTGTTCCTTGCTGTGTACGACGGAGCTTTGTGTGACGAGTATCGTAGTCAGTGTGTGCTTAATAGCAGATTAATGCATATTAATACAGTTTTAATGTCTAATTTCGAAGTATTTAAGATTTATAGTTGTTAAGCTGCGCTGAGCAGGTATATCTAATTAATTATTAAATATTTGTAACAAAAAATATATATTTTATCTATATAATAATAGCTGGTACAGTAGTGTTATGAACAAATGACTATTAAATAGTGTTTCAGAACTGTTCTTTAGACGCTTTGACTATGTCATTCATTTTTTTTTGCATTGCACTAACATTTAAATAATTCGTGTCAACGGAAATATTAATTAATTTTAATTATTCCATTAATAAAGAAGTCATACGTATTAATTAATATCCTGTACTAAGCAAATGTAAAACATTTGCATAGATTATGCATATTGGTATGTTGTTCTTTAAATAAAAATTTAAACATAAATCTGAATTCAACTGCCAGCACAGACTGCCTTAGCATTTCCCTGATATTTTATCTAAAGAAAAATATTTCATACAAATCCTTAAGCATTCGCTTAGATATTTTATATTTTCGAAGTATTACGGTTTATGGAAATTGTAAGTATACAGGAGCTATGGAAAGAGTATAGGCGGGATTATTCTTATGAGTAAAATTGCATAATATTCGTTTGAAGTAAGAAATTTGGCATGAATTACACACTTTGATATTTTTGTCGATAAAAGTTTACGATAGAAAAGATAAATATGAAACTTTCGACTATTTTTTATGTTACGATTCTTGTAAATTACCCAAAATAATAACTTAGTGAGAAGTAATGTTGTCAAAATATATCATTTTGAATAACATTTTAACAACAATAATGAATAAAAAAATGTGCTTTTACTTGAGTTAAGAAAATATTAAGTCTAAAAAATAACAGATAAATAATCAAGATAAATGTACCAGTGCATTTTCGATAACCCTGTATAGTGTAGCGGTTCTAATGGAGGCCACAAATATAACGACAAGTCTACGAATGTATGTGCGTTGTATGAAATTGACTGTTTTATTCAGCTACAAAGTGCCTCGCTTTTTTCTATTGTATGTAAAGCGCTGAGGGAAAACGTTAAGCCTATATAAGAATATGTATGAAACGAGTTTTATAAAAGCGTATTTTAATAAGTAATAGGAGCCGTCATTTATTCGTCGTATACTTAAAATATTAAATTTACGTTTAGACATTTGTTAAGTACAAAATTACTTAATCACCTGTATGTTGCTAATGTTAGAAATTGATGAACATGTGAAGTCATATTACGAATATAATAATACTCATTTTTTAAAGAATTTGTTTTAATTAATATTAAACCAAAGTATATTTTTAAGAAAAAGCTAATATTTTTCTCCATATAATAATATGCGTAAAATATTATATGTTCTTTTTAAAGTCTTAACATTACAAGTTATTTTTAGACGACAAACAGCCCTTTTTGCTCAGAAATAAAAACAAAAACTATTAATATACCTGGCAAATTATAAATAAATAAATAAATAAGTAAATGCTTCATACTCAAGATATACCCTATTAGGACAAACGCTAGACCACGACAAACATCTATATGGCAATACAAATGTATGTCGTGTCTGTCGTGAGCGGGGATCGAACCCGCGACCGCCAGCGCAACCGGCAGTGCTGTGACCGCTGCGCTAACGCGCCGTCAAATTCGTAATTCGTCCAATACAAACTTACATACATGTCTTTGTTTATCTTGGGCTCATAACAAATACCGATTAAGGTACTCCATAACTTTTAATGTTTTAAAAAGTTTAAAAACATGACAATGCTAACATACCTACCTCTTGCTCCACCTTATCTCCCGCGTAAGAATCAGAGTACGTCCTACGTATGTACGTCAGTATTTTTGCAATTACTTTATATTTTAATCTCTTACAAAATGCAGTGGCTTACAGACAAAGCCTAATGAAATAACTAGTTGTTTATAAATGCAGTGCTCGCCGTTCAGCGTGGACTCTGGTCACCGCATGCATTAGCATAGCATTACCCTGATAGGCCACTGTTTATTAAACCTAACAGCCACTGATTTGCATGCCGATTCATGTACATGTAAGGTTATTGGCCATTACAGTCTCGATGTAGACCTGTTATATCAAGGAGATACGTTCGGGTAAGATATGTGAGCACTTAGATATGGATGGGCGGAAATAAATTGTTTAATGTTACTCAACATAATTGCCCAGATCATAGTAATAGATAGAATGTTTTGATATAGAAATTTACAGTGAGCGGGGGTTGAACCCTCGTTAGCACGATACGTAGTACGTCACCGCCATATTTCACGTAACCTCATTAGTTTATAATACGCAGCATTATCGTAAATATATTTTATGCAAACTATAAAGGGAATGTAAAGTGCATCTAATTAATAACCGCAATATGAAATAGCGTAAGATACTTTTGAATTTTGTATGACAAATCTGAACAAAACATTTTGAAACGATACCTACAGGTCATTTTGACGATTTGAAATTACTATAGTCCAAACTATCAGTGTTCACAACACTATGGTGACACATGATATATGTATTACTTGATATGCTATCCCCGTAACTTAAATAACCGTATGTACACATAAGTTTATTGGCTATAACTTCCTCAATATAGACCTGTTATATTAGGAAGATGGGTTGGGACAAGATCTAGGTGCTCAGGTACGGACGAAAATGTTTCAATCAACCGTAATGGGTGACTCGTGTGTATGAAGTCGAATATGACTGGTTAAGCGTCGCTCGTAACTTAGATAACCGTACAGAATTAGCATCAGTTCGCTTGAAGTATGAATGACCGTACATTAGACGATTCTGATAGAAAAATTCTGCAAATCATCTAATCTACTGTAAATATATAATATCCACAGCAAAAAAAGGGTTTTGCGTGTATGTGTAAGGGTTTTGTATGTTTGTAGGTCGTTACGTAATTACTTAATTTTTCTTGATCAAAAGTAATACGGAAAGCATAAGGAAATAAACAAAAATGGCGGAGGAATAGAGGCATCGACACGATGTTAATTTTTTAAACAGTTTCAATAAAAGGAGGATGTTCTCAATTCGAGTGTAGTTTTTAATTTGTGTTACCTTTACTACTTACCATAGCTTTTTTCTAGGTGCAACGATTTTGACGATTCTTCTTTTATTTTCAACCTCATGCTAGTTATTTTATTCCGTTTAAATTTCATCTAGATCTTACGAAAACTTTTTATTTATATATTATTTATTATTTTTCATATTTTAACAGTTTCACATTTATTAACGATCCTTTATAACTTTCTTATATATCCATAACTATCCAAACTGTTTATTAGATAAATAATTTGTATTGTTTTTTATTACATAGTACAATGTATACAGTAGATCAAATAGTAATCTCTGATTGTTGAACTAAGATCATATATTTGTTAAACGCAATCAAAGAAATCTTTTATATTTCGCCTAACAATTCAATATTTACTATTTCTATTGTATTTCTTTGTATAAGTAAAAGGTATATTATTTATTAAATACGGAAGTTAAATAATATGAGTAAATAGAAAAAAATATGAGCATAAAAAGATTTTGTGACATCAACAAGTAGATAAAATATAGCAAAATCATTTATTTATTTCCGTAATATTTAGTGTTTGATAAGTGTTAATATTTGGCACTGTTTCATAGTATTAAAAATGGCGTGAACTCATGTGTTTTGCCCATAGTCACCACGCTGGGCAGACGGGTTGGTGACCGCAGAGCTGGCTTTGTCGCACCAGAGACGCTGCTGCCCGTCTTCGACCTGTTTATTTCATAACCAGCTGTTAGATGGTTATCCCGCCATCGGGCACCTTTTTAAGTTCCAAGGCGGTAATGGAACTGTGTTATCCCTTAGTCGCCTCTTACGACCACCAGGTTAAGAGAGGGGGTGGCTATATTCCTTAATGCCGTAGCCACGCAGCTTAAGCTAATTGCACATGACAACGTGTTATTTATTGCAGCGGCAGCAGTCACGGAACGGAAATTGCGACAGCAATCGCGGGTTTGATCTGCGCTCATGACAAACATTTCTGTAGGCCGTATAAATGTATGTCGTGGTCTGGGCGTTTATACTTGTCTATTTTTCAGATCCACAACACAGGAGAAAATCGTACTAGAAGCCGTTGAGTGCGATGCGTTTATTTATTACTAGCGACCCGCCCCGGCTTCGCACAGGGGCAATGCTGATGCTAAATATACTACAGAATGTCTTTATTTATAGTGTGAAGCTGGTTTATAGCATGGTTATTAACATAATAACAACAACATGCGTCGTTAGATTACACGTTGTTACAGAATGCGTTGAGGAAATAAAGGTTCACTGCTCGTTCCCCGTAGGTGATAGCGTGATAATTTGTAGCCTATATGTTGACCCGATTTCTTAATAATATTCGTGCCGAATTTGAAGTAAATCCATGCAGAACTTTTTGAGTTTATCCCGGACATACATACAGACAAACAGACAAAAATTCTAAAAACTATATTCTTGGTTTCGGTATCGATTGTAGACCACACCCCAAGTATTCTTTAAAAAAAAATAATCAATGTACAGTTTTGACTTTCCTACCATTTTATTATATGTATAGATGTGATTTGCTTGCACTTAAACAGTGTTTGATTATATAGGTTACATAATTGTGTTTGCAGGCAAACGAAGAAAAACCGACTTCAATTATATCGACAAGTAATACAACGTAGTTAAGACGAAAAAATAGTCAAGTAAATATGCATTATCAAAGATTACTCTAAAAGTTGTTATCAGATCTCGATGAAATTTAAACGTAACCACATGATAAACATCGGCTTTCGATTAAATTAAAAATCATCAAAATCGGTACACCCAGTAAAAAGTTATGCGGATTTTCGAGAGTTTCCCTCGATTTCTCTGGGATCCCATCATCAGATCCTGGTTTTCTTATCATGGTACTAAACTAGAGATATCTCCTTTCCAATAAAAAAAGAATTACCAAAATCGGTTTAGAAACGACGGAGTTATCCCCGAAAATACATTTAAAAAAAGATATATACGGTCGAATTGAGTAACCTCCTCCTTTTTTTGAAGTCGGTTAAAAATGAAATTCTTATGATTTTGTTATCATATGAATAATTATCGATGACAATATATCTTATGGTGTTGTCATGTAAAAATTATCTTAACAACATGTATAATAATATTGAATTAATTATAAATTCAAATAGTATTTATGCACTGAGCTTGTATGAGATAACGCTATCACCATGCTGTTGTTGCAGACCCTAACAATGCAACAATTGATGCTTAAACATCACTAACAATAAAGCCTAACAAAGGGTTATCTTCAGCGGCTTATCGTGTATACTTGCATTCAATGTACTTACTACATATAATGTAGTTACTAGTAAAATATGTTTTTGTTAAGTTACTGAGTGTTATAAATAAAAAATATCAAAAACACAAGTGAAATTATCACACTTACAATAAAAATATGTAGCTGATTCGAATAGTATATGAATATAGCAATCAGTATTGACTAGTGAACCAGTAGTGAGTTAGATGCCGCGTTGGCGCAACGGTCACAGCCATGGATTGTACCTGTTGCGCTGGCGGTTGCGGGTTGGATCCCCGCACATGACAAACATTTGTATTGGCCATACAGGTGTTTGCCGAGCACGTTAAGCCGTCGGTCCCGGTTGTTATCATGTACACCTGATAGCGATCGTTACTCATTGTAGGGAATATATCCGCCAACCCGCAATGGAGCAGCGTGGTGGATTAAGCTCTGATGCTTCTCCTACATGGGGAAAGAGGCCTATGCCCAGTGGTGGGATATTACAGGATGAAGCGTAACTAGTATTGAATAACAAAATTTTTAATTAACTTTTTTATATAGAAATATCTTTAAAAGATTCAGGACACTAAATTAATACGTCGGTTCAGTCGCAGGATACCAATAGACTGTTCTTTAGTCGAATTTATAGAAAATTCTGGAATGAAAATTGGTTTATCTCAAGTTTAGGAAGTTAAAACTTGTCGCAATTAAGTTCTGAAATCGTATTAAAATTCTTTAGTTTTAACGAAATATTCAAATTTGAATCGCCAAATTTAATTCTAGTCTTTGTGTAATAACGTTAGAACTGTAATTTACTTTACTATACTTTTAATAAAATGTTGGCTATTTCAGAGATTTTCGTTTTATTTATAATCACCGATTTGTAGTACGAGATTATTTCTAATATTTTTTTTGTTTCATTGCTGTCAGAAAATCATTACAAAATTTTTATTATGATACTAATATTATCTGATTGAATATACGACACCTGTCAAAACTAGTTTTAATCTTGCTGGATGAATATATTTTTTTTCTTTTATACCACAAGGGCGGCAAAGAAATATTTTAAAAATAAATAAAAATAACAAACTCACAATCTTTTTTTAATCTTCAAGCACTCGAAGAAAGTGTACTAAACTTCATAACTAAATCTTAAGACATATATGTACAATAACAACATATAAAAATAATCCATTAAGAAATCATTCGTATAACGAACTATTTAATAAATATACGTGGTCATAAAAGACATCTTTAAACAAGAATTTTCTTTTATCTCGATAGGTGGTCGAACTATAGTAAAAAAAAAATCATAAACGAAATCGGTCAGAACAAGTAGAACCGTACAAAGGGTTACGGATCATTTACCTAAATTAACGTGATTTTTTGCAGCCGTATAAAATACAATAGACGAAAATGTGATATACTAAAAACGCGTGAAAAATGGTTATTGGAAAAACGCGGGGAGCGAGTAATTCGTAATGTTTAGGGATTCGCACATCTGCGTCGATATAAATTTTATATGATTATGTAACAAAAACACGCCACGAGAATTGGAAATGAAGATTGTGGTCGAATGGTTGGCTTCCATAAAGCTTTGTTCGGATTACAACGATTTTTATTGCCTTCTCGGCCATAGCCGGTGTTAGAGGATTTTCAGTTTCAGTTTTAGAGTAAGCGCGTTGAGGTCAGATAGTTCTTTTTGATATAGTATTACAAAGGAGTAATATTTCATCTTCATTCTGTTATAATAGTTTTAGTTTTGTATTTCCAGATAAAAGAAAGTTATAATTTTTGAAGGAAGAAGTGTTGTTTGAGCGTACCTTTTCAAACTATTATTTATCAAGTCCAAAAGTCAGCAGTAACGCTAAATGTTTGAGATATGAATCTTGTGCAGTTATAATTATGTTAATTATACAGACAAAGCTCTATGATAATATAATAAATTTCAACCATGCAAATGTTGTAATTAGACTTTTATGTAATTGAATGTTCATTTTATTGTATTGTATATTTGTAAAAGTATCTATCTTACGTAAGTTATTGGAATGACATAAATATTATAAAACGGTTTTGATTAAGTATCGTTTAATCATTCCTAATCCAAATTTCCCGAGCATAGAATAGTTACACACAAGAAGAAATACAGTAGACAGGATTTAAATTAATTACTAACAAATTACAAACGTTGTCATGTCATGCAGTGCTTGTGTACTTATCATCATCCTACAAGAGTAGGATGCATGTTTTAAGGTTGATAGTAAGTTGTGTAGGGTATGGGAAGTACATATTAAACCGACTTATGTCTGTTTGACTGACTTATGTCAACAATTTTGGTGTAGTGGTGTGTAGATTTCTATTAACGTTGCTGGTCACTGTTACCTATCGAAGTAGGTTACCGCACGCAGCGAATATTTTTATAAGGTCAAATATTTGTTTCTAGTGATTCTTTTTGTAGATCTATACATTGCAGAGGATTTATAACTGTCTTTTCCAGTTCTTATCTCAACCGTTGTTACTTTTGTTTGTGATACGGTACAACCATAATCTTAAATGACAAGAAGGACATATGGTTTATTTAAATCCTGTAAATTGATCGTACTGATTATTTTCAATGGTAGATATCTAAAATATACGCAAAATATTCTTGAACTAATATCTAATGCATCAAGTAAAATAAATAATTTATTTATTTATTGGAAAAATCTAATCTTTTCTACTAACTATATCATGGGAATAGAGTAATGTGAGATTGACAGATGATAATTGACCTCGAACTTGTAACAAATATGACTTGGTATAGGATTTAATATATTAAGCTATAAATACTGAAACAAAAAATTAATTATAGCCGTCTATCAATCATAAATGTAAATGTAAAAATATTTAATGGAGATGAAACTGCGTGGGCCGTCTAGAACAAAAGTTTTAATAAAAGTCTATGAATAATATTTAATCACATTCACCGCGATGCTAATGGCGTAATACTCTTATTTTATTATGAAAATTCGTTACAACGAAATTCTAACCTAAAAATCCATTGAGTACATTAATTATTATTCGTGGTAACATTATTCAGGCTTAAAAATCATTTATACCGTAACGTCCACCGGGGATTAAGCAAATTCTATTCAATCAGACTCCGGCTTATATCAGAGTATGCAACATTTTCAAAACAAGTTCGCTAGAGTTTCGTTTTATTTCGTTTATGCCGCTTTCACGAGTGAGAAAATTGCTTCCAGAATGTTCGTATGCTCGTAAACTAAAATTGAAAGTGTTGCAACGTAGCCCAATCCACTTAGAGTTGTTAGGGAGATTGGATCCTAACTTCAGCAATGACTTCGCGAGTTAGGGTTTATAGTTCGTTAAATAATTACATTTGGCGACCGCTTGAATGTGGGACGGTTACAAGCCCTTGAAGGTTATGTACGTCTCTCTGTTCTTAAGTAATTGATATTAAAAATTATTATTTTATTTGATCTAAACTACCAATTTGTATTTTATTTTTATCATCTAGTTTTGTAATTGAGATTTTTCGATGGAGCTATTTATAAGTGTTTCATTTACACACATTAAGGAATTACAGTTGAAATGTAGTAAATTTTAATTAGTGACATTTTATAATTTTGATATTTCATAAGATTATCTTATATATAAAATTCTCGTGTCGCGGTGTTTGTAGTTAAACTCCTCCGAAACGGCTTGACCGATTCTCATGAAATTTTGTGTGCATATTAGGTAGGTCTGAGAATCGAACAACATCTATTTTCCATCCCCCTAAATGTCAAGGGTAGTCCACGCCTCATCATTACAGCCTATACAGTCCACTGCTGGACATAGGCCTCCACAAGTTTACGTCAAAAATAACGTGAACTCATGTGTTTTGCCCATAGTCACCACGCTGGGCAGGCGGGTTGGTGACCGCAGTACTGGCTTTGTCGCACCAAAGACGCTGCTGCCCGTCTTCGGCCTGTGTATTTCAAAGCCAGCAGTTGGATGGTTATCCCGCCATCGGTCGGCTTCTTAAGTTCCAAGATGGTTGTGGAACCTTGTTATCCCTTAGTCGCCTCTTACGACACCCACGGGAAGAGAGGGGGTGGCTAAATTCTTTAGTGCCGTAGCCACACAGCACGCCAGTCCACGCCTAATTTTTTTAAATTTTTAGATAAGTTATTTATTTTTTATTTTTTTATGATACAACATTAAAAAATACATACAACCCAAAATTTTCAACCCTTTACGATCAACCCCCATTTTTAAATAGCGTTAAGCGGCAAGATAACGTTTGCCGAGTCAGCTAGTTGTGATATATAAATATCAATTTATTGTGCAATTAGCATTTGTTTTAACTTGATGACTATTATGTGGTAGTGTTTTTTTCTTTCGAGTTTTAATTTACTGTCCAAAAGTTGTCACATCATTGTATAAAGAATGTTATGTTACAACCGTTCCTTTTTACGTGTAAAGTTACACATCTCTGGAAGTTTAAGCTTTGTAAGTACCGAATATGCCATTTATTTATGGTTATATAATGTTATTATAGCTTTTCACCCACATGTACTCACCAAAATGTGATACTGCAAGCAATTTTTAGGAGGGTAAATGTTTAAACTTTAAAGAGGCATGAAAAGACGTAATGGTATGAATTTTAATATTTTCGAAAATAATCCAGATTCAAAAAGAAAGGAACTGTCCTCTACTTTCCTATAGTTTGTTACAATATATACAAAGTTCAACTGCTGTGCAGATGCCATGTCACGATTCTTTAAGCTCTAATCATTATTGTCTGTTGTTGAAAATCTATTTAATAGAATAATTTTTAAGTTACGACTGTTCACGCACACGTAGACATATAAACTATATACCTATAGATGTATATACACACAAATACGACTTCACTTTGCAATTATGTCAAAATAAGATTAACACTAAGTATAAGAATGCTGCAGGGATTAAGCGAGAAAAGTATGAAGAGGGACGAAAAAAGCTACAGGAAATTGTAACTTAAAAATAAATACTCATTTTAAAAATTACCATTAAAAAAAATCAATGGATTAAAGTTTGCGTAAAGAAATAGTTAATTAAAGTAATGTCCGTGGGGAGCGGTACTAAGAATGCTATCAGCGTTTCCTACTCAATTGCAGTTAGTAATTAAGTGTAATACTATTTTCGTATCTAGAGACTTTTTAATTATTTTCTTACTTAAACAATTAACATTCACTGACTATATTCTGTCTTCTATATTTTAATAGTGTTTAGGTAAGTATATATTTTAAAAGTAGTGAGGGGATTGTTTACATACACTGTGTACATAATCATACATATATTAATACGCTAAGGTTAAGATGTTTGTCTCCCTTTTTAGAAAAAAAACATAACAATTGTTGTTTATTATTACAGCCTCTACAGTCCACTGCTGGACATAGGCCTTCACAAGTTTACGCCAAAAATAACGTGAACTTATTGTGTTTTGCCCATAGTCACCACGCTGGGCAGGCGGGTTGCCGGATCTATTCTCAACTATGAGTAACGATCGCTATCAGATACTTACGATAACAACCGGGACCGACAGCGTAACTTGAAGCCGCGAGCGCCGGTGGTGTGGATAGCCGTTTACACGGCACACGCACCGCTACACCAGAGCGGTCATCGGTTGATTGCTATGCGCACCTTCAAAATATTTTAGTGGTCGGTGATAGATGGAAATATTAGGAAGCATACATCTAGAGTTAAACTTTTGAAATAACTCTAGCTGTAGTTCATACAAGTTTCTAAGCCCCAATTCTTAATAAAACAAGCTTGAGCTGTCCCCATAAGCTAAACAATAATGTATCGTATACGGTTTTTCTATAAAAGCAGTAAGAGTCAGTTTTATATTATTAATAAGTGTTTCTTTTATGTCATCCTTGAGGTATTTGTCGTTTCATTAAAAAACCAGAAATATAACTTACATAATGTTTATTTTTTCTTTAAGACCTTTTCCTACTGGTGTGACAACTATTCTGTATTCGTATTTATTTGCATTAAATATGTATTAAGTTATCAAAAAATACATGATTAATTTACTTCTTTGACAAATAATTTCACTTAATTAATCATAATTATTTTATTTCTTTGACAAATATGGATGAAAAAAAAATATTATATAAGTTTTTAATTATTATAATTATAAGTTTTAAAATAGGAATTGAAATAAATAGATGGTTAAATTTTTAAAGCTATCTTAAACAATAACCAGGTACTTAGGAGAAACCTGAAACAGTAACAATTCAGGCACTAATTTAAATATGACAGCAAAAGCGCTAATAAGCCTAGTATTTTCATAAGCAGAGATGAATAAAGAATTGTGTAATATTATTAACAAAAAATGATTGAACAGACACGTTTCAGATACCTGCCCTATTCTATATTGAATTCGGACGGCTGAAAATTCTTTTCAATTTTATAAAACATGAAATTGAGAGAGAACGAAGGCGAAATGTTTTCCTATTCGAACATTCAAAGGTGGACGTCATCTGGATTCAGGTCCTCCATTCTGATCTAGACAGAACACGCCAGATGGATTTTTTCCCACGGACCAATAAAGTTTTTTTCGTATGTCAATGGTGTAAGGCACGTTCGTTTCATATTTTTATTCGAGTTTAAATGAAATAAAATAAATATTTTACTTTTTAATGTTATCATTTAATTAAATATGTAATTAAAAAATTAAACTTTCGAAAATTTGCGTTTGAAGATATAAACCATTTATTATATTATACTGTTTTATGTTATTAAAGCATAATCTTCATTCCAATTTAATGAAATTAAACAGCTATTAACTTTAGATACGTTTTTGAAGTTAAAAGAAAACCTTAAGTTTATTTATTTATTTATTTATATATTTTCTTACATCTAATATTACAGGCACAACCCAATTCATTAGACATAGTAAAAAGGAGAGAAAAAGAAAAAAAAGTTAAACTAGAATATAAAAAATAACAAAAAGGCGTTTGAATAAAATGAGCGAGAAAGTATTTTTAATAAACAGTAAATTTCAGATGTTCTTAAAACTCGGTACTCTTTTAATTTAATTCTTTTTACTATAAAATACTTGTAAGAAAATGTGTTCGTGCGGTAGAAAGTGGATGCTTATGGCAGAAATAAAACTATGAACAGATTATATTAAACATTATTTTTATTTATGCATGAAGGATGAATATATTGTCTATGTTAAATGAGATCCAATATTGGCATGCTAAAAATGTTGTTGTTTTTTTTTTATAAAATGTTTTTTTTTTCTTTTTTTTAAATTTTGCTTTGGAATTTACAATAATATTAAGAGTGAGAATCAATAGTCCAAAATTTTTTTTCACTTTATATGCGGCGTTTAATACAAAGATGAGGTAACCCCATGTTTTAATTTATTTAATTATAATTTTTGCATATTTTTAAATTACACAGTGATAACGAAGACATAAGAAAATATGGATGAATTATTTCAACTCAAAAGTATTTTTGATCTCTAGAGAGCGCCGAATTGGATTTAAGGGTAACAATATTTATATCTAAAATACTTTTATGACATATATCTATATCAATAAAAAACATACAAATCAGCAAATCAAGTCCTTTCATATGATACACCATTCGAAATGTTTAGTATTTTTTTTAATTTCTATAATTATGGCCATAAGGACAAATCTAACGATACCTCAAAAATCCTTAAAATCCTTTAAACCGTTTAGGCTATAGTGGAAAACATAGAAAATTACATATATACATATATACATACCTACATACATACATACATACATACATACATACAAACATACATACATACATATACTCGAAAAACCTCCTGCAGTTGGGTAAATAGACATATGTTTCGTACTCATAAACGCCCAGACCACGACAAACATATAGCTAAACATTTGTATGAGTATCGAACCTGTGACCGCTAGTGTTCCTTATGCATACTATATCACTCGAGTCTCGTGAAATGTACCAATCCTTCCTCTAAATATGGATTTAAAACAAGAATCTTTGTCCATCTACCACAGAAATAAGTTCATAATCACATCACGAGATACCAAATTTTTGACACTATGTTTTGAAAAATAACAAAAAAAAATTCCAAGTCTATGTGCAGATTACTAACAAACTTATTTTTAAAATACAACCGCGCGTGTAAATGTATTTGAAATGAACGTTTATTTCATAAAATATTTTGTTAATGTTATCATATGTCCTTGCGCTGTTACAAAAGCAAAGTTTTATTAAATCGTGACAGGCGTAATAAATAAATTGCTCGCACTTCGTCAACATTCGGGAAAAAATTTCGTTTTAATTCTCGAGGGATTGAAAAAGTACTATTCTAGCATTCGCATGAACTGTTATATCAATTATTTAAAGGTGGTTAAAGCTGACTAGCATCGCTCTGGTGTAGAGAGATGGATATTTATATTTGTAGGTACAAATATTTCTTTCCAGTCTCGTTGTATGTCCTTGTGGATCGCCCCACCAGGCATTGGAGTAGATTCCGAAACCGAATTAAAGTGCAGAAATCTAAATTAATTGCTGTGAGGTTTAATAATAAGCTTCTATTTTTTTTTTAATAGTTTTTAAAGATAAATAGGGTAGGGTATTCCATTACAATAATGTCGCTTGCAAACTCATGTTTGTGTAAAAGTAAAACCTCATTCCCATTTGTTTTTTTTTGTCATGTTAATGTCAATTGTTGTAAAGAAAATATTATTAGTAATATGAATTAATCAAATATACAATGTATAATAGAGTCTTTAACTATCAATACAATAAAAAACGGATTCCGAAATTAATAGACTTATTTGTTGCGAGCATGCACATATTTTTAGTAAATACTCAATAAATATTCATTTTTATTAACCCCTGATGCCAAAAGAGGGTTAGACGCCAGTGTCTCTCCGTGTATAGTCTATGGCACCGCAGTTTTTATTCGGGATATATCAATTTCGATGCGATTTTTATGTAAAAAAACGAACGTGATTTCGTAGGTTATCTATGTTTAGTAAAAAACGATCTGGCAGTTTAAATAGTATCAATTTATCAATTTATTCTTTTTCAAAATGATGTAAGGAATTGTCTGCATAAAATTGAATTATTTGTTTCTGTATATATATATATATATATATATCAATTTCATTTAACATTTGTACATGTCTACACTTAATACAAAGACGTAATACGCGTAGTGTTAGTAGAATGGTGCCATTTGTAGAGAATTTCATTAGTTATTTCCGAGGAGAGTATTCCATCATAGATTGTTCTCGAGCCGCGGATGCTTTGAGATAAATATTGAAAAGCCGACTGGATTCCTAATGGATGCCATTACGCGTTCGTTGTTGGGTATCATTAGAAAAGTTTTAATTAAGGCTTTATATTATTTTGCTATTTATTTGATGATAAGAACCTGAATGACCGAGCTTAGCTCGGTATTTTTA
The DNA here is from genome assembly GCF_905220565.1 of Melitaea cinxia. NCBI lineage: Eukaryota > Metazoa > Arthropoda > Insecta > Lepidoptera > Nymphalidae > Melitaea > Melitaea cinxia. Next base: position 4,516,893 of record NC_059409.1, on the reverse strand, counting down.
GTAAATTGTGTGTTTTGAGAATCATATTTAAATACGAATAACATATTGATAAAATATTAATAATATTTTTCGATTTTACCGACATAATAATAAAAAATATGAACTGGCTATTCAGATAAAAATTACGAGTGCGATTAGAAAAAAAAAATGAAAAAACGATAATTGACGTTGGAATCATTAGGATTTGAACCATGATCTTTTCGATCGGATGCGACCGGCCGATTTCCCCTGAGCTATTACAACTTTATTAAAACTTGATTAAAATGTTTTTACAAAAACATTGTCGTTTCAAAATTTTACCCTCATGCGTCTAAAGAAGTTCCACTTTAAAACTTAAGGAAATTATTATCTTAGTAACTTATTTTTTATCTTATTTATCATTAATGACGAACGTAGCCGATCTTCAAAGACAGATTCTTGTAATATAATAGAATATGTAATAAATATAGTAGAATATGTGTACTCGTATAAAGTGTAATCTAGTAAGTGTTGTCAATTTTCTGTACAATCTAATTTATATTTAAATGATGTTACTCTAACCGTCTTACTACTAATAAATAACGTCAAGCATTCATTTGTTTACTTGTATAGACCTAGTCTAGTCTATTCACATTAAAAAAATAGTATGTCGTCACTATTAGATTTAATCGTTGTGACGCCTATCTGGATACTTCCAATGGTCAATTTGAACACACCGTTCTAATTTATTATGATTCGTCTTCTTCATCTTTAGGGTTAATAGCATTCAATAGTACCAAACGAGCACAGATAATTTCACCAATTTTCAGAAATTAAATTAATTTAAATTTAATTAGTCAAGGAGTTTAGCTAAGTGATAGTGTTCAGTCACTTTTTTAAACACCAGTCGACTATAAGTATAAATATAAGTTCTTAATTTAATAGACATCAGAATATTGCGTCACATATGCATGGTATTTTTTAAATTGTGTGAAGGGAAATATTATGATTAGCCTATATCATGTTGGGTGTGCCTGTCGTGATCAATTCTATGGAAATATGTAGGTGTGTTGTCATAATGTAGAGAATGTTTGAGTTATTAGGTTCGTTGAGAATTTTAATATAGATTTCTATTTATAGTTTTAAGTGTTATGAATTTATTAAGTTTGATTAAGTACTGTGTGAAATGTAATAATGAAAAGTAAATAACACATATGAACGCAAACGTGAGACACTTAAAATTGTATATTTTGAAAAAAAAAACCAGAAATACCGTGAATGAATTTTGATTATAAACACCACAAACTATGGTATGAATCTACAAGATTTTGCTGTACATTAAATCCTATAAACTATAACAATGAATTCGAATATTCGTTGTAATTACTTTAACAAGAGTTTGCCTTTACAATTAAATGAATTACGCGAAACTAAAGCTATTAAGTCTTATAGGTCTTCGTTATTTGATAATTAACATGCTTCTATACATGAAGACTAATTATAAGGAGATAAATTCACGTAAGTAGCCGAGTAAAATGTATACATATCTATCTGAATATACATATATACTTGTAAGAAGTATGTACTAATTGCGACTGACTGACTTATCATTGTCGAGGTAAAACTTTTGTAGCTAGACGTATCCAATGTAATAAAATCTAAATACATATTTTTACCGACTTTAAAAAAAGACGAGGATCCCAATTCGACTGTATTTTTTATGTATAACCTCTTATTTTTTTTACCGAGAGTACCAATTTTGATGATTTTTTTTGAAAGCTAATGATTCTCGTGTGGTCCCATTTAAAATTTAGTGAGATCTGAGGAGTAGTTTTGAGTTGTTGCTAATAATGCCAATTTCATTGACTATTATTTTACTATTTTATTACTTGGCCATGTAAATTGAAGTCAATTTTTTTTGAAACAATTAGGGTAAAACCGGGATAGATGCCTCACTTTTTGAAATAGCCACCTAATTTTAAAAATATGATTTTTATACGAATAATTTTGATTAATGTAGCTAGCTCAATCCTTTATGTTGAATTATGACTATTTTTTTTCAACCTAGCCAATGCAGATTAAGCAGAAATTAGCTTTTAGTGAACCCCTTTTTTGAGGATAGATGCCTACCTATATGGATAGTTGCCTCGCCATGAAAATAGTGAGTAGGATAGATGCCTTTTAAACCGTGTAAACGAAAAACCAAAAACCAAATGTTAGGTTAGGCTACTCCTAAAACATCGATTGTCTTCAAGAAACATGGGCCATAGTAATGAAAAATATTTTGTGTTTTTTTATATCTTTTAATTGTTATAATTAGAATATAATTTTTATATCACACAGATTACTATATATATATATATATATATATATATATATATAATATATATATATTATATATATATATATATTATATATATATATATTATATATATATATATTATATATATATATATATTATATATATATATATATATATATATAAATTAAATTAAATTTTACAAGCATTTATTCAACAAAAGTATAAATTCTTAATTGTTGGTCTAAAATATTCATATCAAGTGTCAACATGCACATTGCACAATCATACTTTCTCATCGAAAGCTGACTGTAGGTTTTCTATAGTCCAAGAACATACTCGAGCTCGCATTTCTTTCTTTCTTTTATATTTTCGTGACATAGTTCTGCTAGAATCAGTAAAACATCCAAACATAAATATACGTAAATACATAAAAAATATAAAGGATAAAAAAAATTATACATATAATCTTACTCTGTATATATATGGTGAATGAAGGGAATAAGGCCCCTAACCTATACCTCAAAAAATCAGGGCAACTATCCTTTGTGATTGGGATAGATGCCCACGTATTTTTTAAATAAATTATAAACAAAATAGCATCTATTTACAACTATATGCAGACTCAATGACCCAGTATATAGACGTGATAAAAAATATAACGGAATTTATTACTATTTATAAAATTATACAACCTTAAATACTAACCTTTAAAACTTTGACGTGTTTGTAAATTTCGCCACGGAGACAATTACACACACGATCCAAACGCGTCCTTGCCACACGAATATCTGTGGATATCTGAGGTACGGGGTGACTTTGACTCCTACTTATGCGATTAATTTTTATTTGTGAGTTCGGGATGTTAGGTTTTTAGAACATGAGGCATCTATCCCACTGCGGCATCTCTCCCGGTTTTACCATACATAAAAATCTCATGCAAAATTAATTTCGGAGGGTATATTTTTAAACCATGTATACGTGAACGGCTAAATACCCTTTGATATTTGATGTGATTTTTTTTACGTTATTAATTTTGTACACGAAGATTAGTTGCTGTGATTTAGCACCGATAATTGCCAAACGCTGTAATTGTTCTCAAGAGACTTCATAATAAAGTCCCTGAGCTTCAAGACCATTAATATCACTAGACGTGATTAAAATTTATTGCTTTTAAGAACCATGCAATAATTGAATTAGTATAATTTAACAACATTTTATCTAAAGTTTTATTCACTTTATAAATACCTCGTCAGTGCAAAAGTATTTACACTTCGTTTTATGAAATAAATCCAAAACATATAATTAATTTGAGAAAACAGAAAGTGATGTAATTTAAATTAAATAAAATATATATGATGAAGGAACCGAGAGCTTTGTTTTGCTTTAATTTTTTTTGTTTTGGATACTTCTGAAAAAAAAAAAAGTTGGGTAGAAGATGAGCGAGAAATTACGTTTAAATAAATATTTTTATTTTTATTTTATTTTATTTTATAATGATATAGTAACTGTCGCTTATAAATATACCAAATAATACACGTATGTCTGAGGGAATATTGATATTCAAAATAGCAATTATACAATTATAGTAATTATAGCAGCAATGTGCCTCATGCGGTAATAGCGTTGATAAGACACACTAACACCTGTGTCTACTACACTGACGACGGTGATGACGCAATCGGCAGGTTCGTTAGCCGAGCGCTGGGTGCCTCGACGAAAATAATCTTGGAGCAGAACCTTAAAAGAACCATCTACAAGCGTGATATGTCGCTGGCAAGGGTTCTGCTCAAGATGCTGGGAGTAGGCGTGTCTGTGAATTAGTGACACAGTGAGGAGTTTGATGTACAAATAAAGTAGATATATAATTATATAGGTGTATTTAATGTAGCGGAATGTAAGTAAATAGCAGAAATATATAAATAATAAATAGATAAATATTAATAATAACTATATATAAATAAATATATATTAAAAACAGCCTTACTAACAGTAACATAGGCCAAGTGTATATTGTAAATAGAACATAAGTGTAAATATAATTATGGTAACTAGGAAATAAGTGTACATATATGATAACTAGCAAATAAGTGTAGATATAAACATGGATAAGAAAATTAATAAAATGTTCAAAAATTATGAATAAATGAATATTGAGTGATCAAAGAGTATTTGTAATGGAAAAAAAAAACCGTCAGAGTCGGACCACGTCCTAGTTTTATTAGGCAGTCACAGGACTGTCGATCTGTAGTTTGTATGACAAACGCCTGTGGTATTAATATAATTATAATGCATATATAATAAAAGGCATGGGCCGTGGATGTAAATAAAAAAAATAAATAAAATAACAGCAATTATAGGAACAAAACCAAATGACAACTCACTTTAAGTAACTATCTAATAGCGCAGAAAAATAAAACCACAAATGGAAAGAAGCCACCATCGGTTCGACAAATGATTGAGTAATAATTTAGTTGCAAAATAATTTATTTTAAATTTTTACAAACAAACAAAAAACGTATTAGATCATTAAGCTCAGGTAAATAGGAAAAACTATTTACAAAACTGTTAAGTTAATTAGAAAAACAAACAAATTAAATTCTAAGGACTAATCCGATTTGATTGTTGAAAATACTCTCTCTACCTATTTATTGAAATAATGGAAAATTCGTCATTCTCGAATCGAAAAATACAATATCAGAAAAAAACAATTATAAATATAAAAAAAAAGTGATATATTAACCAGGGTTATGTATATATCTAGGGAAAAGCATTTTAGATAAAAATTAATAAAGAAAATATACAGTTGCAAAAAATAAAGATACAACACCTTGTAATATCAAAAAATCCTATGTTATAAAAATTAATTGCAGTTATAAAAAAAGTGAGTCAGCCGTAGCATAGCGTCTGCAGTATCGCCGAAATATCGTATATACACTTCTAATTCAAAATGATTAAATGGCAACAGGTAGAAAAGTTGCAAAAAAGTTACCATTTTGTCTGCTTCCATTCCCTGTCCAAGTGAAATGAAAACAAAACATATTATACCATTAGAAATATGGACGAAATTCAAAACATAGAGATAATTGGACATCGATTTTAACTCGATGGTACTGAAATAAATATTTTATTAATTTTTCATTTTCATTTTCAATTGAAATGGATTATTAAAATTCGTCTCTTCAAAAATTAAATAAATAGGTTTATAAGTTGTAGTTTCTAATTCAAATTTTAATTTATAAGCGTAAAAAAGTTATAATATTTATAATAGGAAAACGGAAAGGTTATAAATTGTCATTTAAAACAACTAAACGTCACTTTTTAACCGACTTCCAAAAAAGGAGGAGGTTCTCAATTCCACTGTATTTTTTTTTTTTTTTAATGTATGTTACATCAGAACTTTTGACCCGGTGGAGCGATTTCGACAAATTTTCTTTTAATCGAAAGGTGGTGTGTGCCAATTGGTCCCATTTAAATTTATTTGAGATCTAACAACTACTTTTCGAGCTATATCTAATAATGCGTTTTTACTTGACGCTTTTTTCGTCGACCTACGTTGTATTATACCGCATAACTTTCTACTGGATGTACGGATTTTGATAATTCTTTTTTTGTTGGAAAGGAGATATCCCAAGTCTAGTACCATGATAAGGAAACCAGGATCTGATGATGGGATCCTAGAGAAATCGAGGGAAACTCTTGAAAATCCGCAATAACTTTTTACTAGGTGTACCGATTTTGATAATTCTTTTTTTGTTGGAAAGAAGATATTTCTAGTTTAGTACCATGATAGGGGAACCAGGATCTGATGATGGGATCCCAGAGAAATCGAGGGAACTTCTTGAAAATCTGCAATAACTTTTTATTAGGTTTACCGATTTTAATGATTTTTAAATTAATCGAAAGCCGAAGTTTATCATGTGGTCACATTTAAATTTCATCGAGATCTGATAACTACTTTTTGAGTAATCTTTGATAACGCGCAGTTACTTGACGATTTTTTCGTCGATCTACGTTGTATTACTCGTCGATGTAATTGAAGTCGGTTTTTTTTTCGTTTGCGAGCAAACACAATTATCAATACAAACAATCAGATTATATTTAGTACTCGCTGTACCCTCAACTTCGTCCGCGTGAAATTAAAAAAAAAATATTTTTCAGCTCACAGAGTTTCAAAATAAAAATAGTTCTAAAATAAAAGTAGCCTAAGTTACCCCTTATCACATTGGTTATCTGCCAGTGTAAGTTCCGTCAAAATTGGTCCGGCCGTTTCAGAGTCTAGTCGCAACAAACAGAAAAACAAACATTATAAAAAATGTCATTTTGGTATATGCACCGTTTATACATCCATATGCATTTAGTAAAAAGCGTGTATTTTAATATTACAAACAGACACTGCAATTTCATTTATTTGCTTAGACTAGCTGCCTAGACAGACTTCGTTCTGTCAAAAGTTAATAGGAAATTTTTTTTACTAAAAAAAAAATACTATTAAAACCTTGGTTTAGGTTCAATTAAGGTTGGTAAGGGTTAAGGTTTTAATAGTAATTTTATACTACTATATCACTGTATAGTAAAAAAGAATAGCTGATTTGGTCGAGCCATTCTCGAGTTATGCGCCTAGCAACATTCATTTTTATTTATATAGATAAGAAGATTGAATTATCTTCATTAGTAGTAGTTTTCCAGAATAGTATTTTCAAATTTCACCTACGATTTGTGGTAGGTTAGTATAAACTCGTGGCATTATTCAGTTATTACAAAATTTTGTTTCGTAATTTTAGTATAGAGATTGAAAATCTGAGTGCTCTTTATGTAATAAATTCGATTAATACCCGAAGTAAGAATGTCACTTTTCTTTTACGATTCAGCCTGTAATATCCACTGCCATAGGCCTCTTTCTCCACGTGGGAGAAGGACGGGAGTTTAATCTTCCACCCTGCTCCAATGTGAGTTTACTTTCTCTTTAACATAGTATAAATTAATAAAATAAAGAACTACGAGTCCACGCGTATACAATAGGAAATCAGTGATCGTTCAAAAGTGTTATTATATTCGCTTCAGCCTGTAATATCCACTATCATACTGGGCATAGGCCTCTTTCCCCATGTAGGAGAAGGATCAGAGCTTAACGCTGTTCCAATGCGGGTTGGCGGATAAATTCCGTACTATGAGTAACGATCGCTATCAGGTGTACATGATAACAACCGGGACCGACGGCTTAACTCTCCGAGGCACGGTGGGGAGACCCACTAGGACTGCACAAACACCCAGACCACGGCAAACACCTGTATGGCCAATACAAATGTTTGTCCCTACCACTACTGGGCATAGGCCTCTTTCCCCATGTAGGAGAAGGATCAGAGCTTAATCCACCACGCTGCTCCAATGCGGGTTGGCGGATAAATTCCCTACTATGAGTAACGATCGCTATCAGGTGTACATGATAACAACCGGGACCGACGGCTTAACTCTCCGAGGCACGGTGGGGAGACCCACTAGGACTGCACAAACACCCAGACCACGGCAAACACCTGTATGGCCAATACAAATGTTTGTCATGTGCGGGGATCGAACTCGCAACCGCCAACGCAATAGGTACAATCCATGGCTGTGACCTCTGGTGCCAACGCGGCGTCAGCGGCGGTTATTATATTATTATCACGTAATTAAAGTAGTACTGAACAAGTAGATTATTAAAACTGATTTCAATGACGTTTAAGATATAAAAGTGCAGTCAACGATATAATACTCCGTCTCAGGTACCATTCTTTTACTGTCGGCTAAGTCAGAACAGGGGTCACCTCGACTATATATTACTATTCTTCTACAGTCTCTCCTATTCTCTAAAGAAAATTAATATCTACACAAGACCTTTATAAAGAGCTCTATCCGTCAAGCTTCACTCCACATTTTCAGTAATTCAACTCTTTCATCCGGCAGCCAAGGTCTAAAGCCCGTCTAGAAAAATTGATATTAATGTATCAAAAAGATAACAATAGCCTGTAAAATTGGAAAAATTTGATCGCAGCGTGGCTTTGTACTTGCTTCATTGAAATTATGAAAGGTCTTTTTTTCTCGTTTTCTTTAATGTGAGACGCAAACAACTGTCTAATATTATCATTATAAGAGAAAGAATCACTTAATAGTTTTCGTGTTGAATTACCATAACTTTAAGATTCTTCGAAGTTTATGAAATGTACAGAATAAATTTCGGTTAAATGATTTACATTTTCATAATATCGGTATCGAAAATAAACAATGTATTTTGTGAAAATGTATTTTTATGTATACCAATATTATACTTGATTAGAACTTGTATCATATTTCTGTAAGGTTTTGTAAGCTTAAATAATAGTAACAGTTGATGGCCTATTTGCACGTACGTACGCACTTACGTGCTACTCATATGAGTTGTCATAATAATCAAATCTTGTACGCCTACGTGAAAGTAAGCTAGGTGGGGTCTAATAAACCCCATCAAAACAAAAGCGTTTTTTGATTTATGTAGGTGGAGTAGTATTGTACGATTTAATTTTTGTGTTATCTATACACACGGGGATTTTAAACATTTTTTATTATCAGAGTCAGTGGGGATCGAACCTGCGTCTCCGACTGACCGTGTCGGTGCTCTAGCCAATTAAAAAAGGAGTAGTATTGTGTTGCCAAATGGCCTAGTGATGTATTGAGGTGGGGTTTTCTAAAAGTAATAATATGGTGAGATTTGCGAAGTTATTGTGCTATTCACCAATTTATAAATGCAATCGTTTTACAAAGCTAAGACTTGCAAAGCTAAATAGGAATAATATAACTAAAAATTGAGCGTTCCTAATCGATATTTGAGGTCCAAAGAATATGGCGCCAGGTCTGACTCCGATACTGTAAAGGATTTTTTGTTTTTGTTATTTCCAAAGGTCTATATGTAAACTCAACAACTTTTTCAATGTAAAAACAATATAACTGGAATAAGAGGTTTTCGACTCACGGTATATAGTTCTATAGGTTCGACTGTATTAAAAGAAAAACCTAACGTTATTTTATTATGTGTATATTTGATGGCTCCAAGCCACAGTACTAAAAGTGGAAAGCCTTGCATGAAAAAGATAAACAAAAATTTTAAAGCCGGCTTACCCGGCGACCTCAGTGAGGGTTGGTTGGATTGAAGTATATTTGAAAAGTTGACTATTCTAATGTATTTATTGTGTTGTAATTCTGTTGTTTCACAGTAAATAATTAAAACAAAGTTCAATGCTATTTACTTAGACAATGTTTCGTGCAAGGCGTATTTTTCTTTTGTATCACTGTCTAATGCTCAGATCAGATGCTATGCTTCATCGTAGCGATAATCTGATTTCAGCATTACGCTTTAGCCTATAATATCCCACGGCTGGGCATAGGCCTCTTTCCGCGTGTAGGAGAGGGATCAAAGCTTAATCCACCACGCTACTCCAATGCGGGTTGGCGGATATATTCCGTACTATGGGTAACGATCGCTATCAGGTGTCGACGACTTAACGTGCTCTCCGAGGCATGTTGAAGAGACCTACAAGGACTACACAAATACCAAGACAACGGCAAACATCTGTATGGCCAATACAAATGTTCGTCATGTGCTGGGATCGAATCCGCAATCGCCAGCGAAACAGCCACAAATCAGTGCAGCCACAAATCAGATTATCGATTTTTTTTTAGAAGAGAGGGCAAACGGACAGCCGGCTCACCTGGTGGTAAGTGAAAACAACATACATAGACACTCGCCATATAGAGGATTATCAGGCGCGCTGCCGGCCTTTCAAATAGGAGTATGCTCTTTTTTTGAAGCTCCCAAAGTCGTATCGGTTCGGAAATACAGTAGGTAGCAGCTGGTTGCATATAAGGGTCGTGCGAGGTAGGAAATGGCGTACCGTGTATCGATTAATGAAAATTATGAAATATCTAATAATGTTCAACAAAGTCATTACAATATTAAACATTTTTTTTCTTTAAAGTTTTTTTTTAGATATGTATATTAAACCGAAATAATTTAAAACCTAATTACCTAAATTTAATCTCGAAAATTAATCACAAAGTAAATAGAATAACATCTTATTAATCTTATTATTATTAAAAGCGAAGTTAACCAGATATAGTATGAAAAGTAAATATCACAATAAAGATTTGTTCTAAATAGACCATAATTAATCAATGTCTAACCAATTCACCGGACTTTTTACTCGCGGCGTATTCTTTCATTCGTGTATAATTAATAGCGTTTCTGATTTATTGTGATATGATATATGTATGTAGATTGTATGTAAAATGTGTATATAGGAAGTCGGCTCATTATAAATTAATTATTTATTTCCAAACGAACATGATGTTTCGATTTTAATTCAATTGTTAGTACCTGGGCGACCGAGCTTAGCTCGGTATTTTTAGTAAATCGTAACAATATTTTTTACCGACAGTAATAAGAAATATAAGAATCGAAAATATAAAAAAGTAAAAAAAATAAGAATGATAAAATATGAATAATATTTTTCGATTTTACTGAGATAATAATAAAAAAAGGAACTGGCTATTTAAATAAAAAATAACGAGTGCAATTAGAAAAAAAAAGAAAAAATAATAATTGATCTGGAAATTTGAGGATTTGAACCATGGTTTTTTTCGGTCGATCGCGACCTGCCGATTTCCCACTTGAGCTATTACAACTTAATTGAAAATTAAAAATTAATTAATGCAAAATTTACCTTCGTATTCTAACGATATTGTAGGCATTTTTTCATTGTCTAAAAACAGGGATAAAACGACATTTTCCCCTGCATGCTAAATTTCATGGAAATCTTTGAAACCGTTTCGTAATTATTTTTAAACAAGTTATCTGCTTATTATTTCCACGCTTCAGCCTGTAATATCCCACTACTGGGCATAGGCCTCTTTCCCCATGTAGGAGAAGGATCAGAGCTTAATTCACCACGCTTATTATTTAAATATATATAATATTGTACTCAAGTTTATATTGTGAACAACTCTAAAGGTACTTTCTTTTAGTCCCTGCTTACCCTTTTACGAGGGAAATTACGTAAAATCGTTAGTTGGGTCTACGAGCAAAACATGAAGTTTATACTTCCAGTGGTTTTAACTGTACCATTATACAATGTATTATACATAATTATTTTGGAGCAATCGCATATGTTATAATTTATTAGTGTCAGTGGCTATGATATACGAAATAATATTAGCATAAAATAACAACATAAATATAATATTACCATCGAAATGAAATGAAATGGAATATACATATTTCGCCATAAAGTGACTACAAACACTTAATGAACGTCGAAAAAAGTCATATACTCAAAAAAAGTCAACAAAAAAAAAATTAAGGTAGCAAAACACCAATCAATAAAAAAATCCTTTTTACATTAGGTAGTTATATAAAAAACTATGGCAATATACCTAGTGTTATCCAGCAAACTTAACTTAGTCACAATATTTATTTAATCCAAAATCCTAATATTTCTGTAGACATTGCCTTTCTATTATATCCTCGGCTTTATTAAATATTACTATAAATATAGTAATGTCCCTAGCGTAGGCGGCGAGAAAAAAAAGCGTGACGGAAAAAAAAAACTCCCAGTACTCTTTTAAGATTTAAAGTCATATACAAGACAAAAAAAAACGAGTGTGCTTTAAACCACACGACCGAAGTAAAACTTCTGCACAACAGGTCTGCCTGTGTCTTATATATACGAAACCTATCTGGCTATGAAAGAAAGAGAGAAAGAAAATATGTGTTCGCACCTCTCTCTCTTGCTCCGTTCGCCTCGCCAGATCCACACTTTTCGTAATGTTCTCGTTGCGCATTTACTAGCTTAATCCCCAAGTCAAGTGCGTAAAGAAGTTAAATCAAAAATCAATCATGAAGTAAAATATAATTGTATAGACTATTAAAATATTCGTGTATTTTTGACGATTGTAACGTTAAAAATTGGACAAACATACTTTATTTAAACATATATTTTAATTAGAAAACTTAAAAAGGTAAAATCTATCAAATTATTATTATTATTATTTTATACTTTATTGTACACCACAAATATATTACAAACAAAGCATAAAGATAATTACAGACAGTGAAGTACAATGGGCGGACTTATGGCTAATTAGCCATTTCTTCCAGACAACCCATACATAGAAAGGAAACTTATTATCTAAATTGGGTAGGTGGTGTAGATGTATAATAAACTTACATACAAATGTCTACATTCAAATACTTATAATAAAATAAAGAATTTATTATTATCATTAGCACTATCATAAAAAATACATAAATAAATAAAAAGAAGAATAAAAATATAATATATATATATACTTTATTAGTTTATAATAGAATATATATATATATGTCGACGCAAAAACACTCAACATTATCTTTTATATTAGATTTTAAGGTTTATTACTTATGTCTACTTAATAATGATAATTGATTATAACCTATGTTATTACCAATGAAATAGGTAATCTTCATTTTTAAACCTAAATCGAATAATTTATAAATTGAGTTTGTCAACATCTGTTATTACTTCCTTAGAAGTTTCGAACATTCAAAAAGTTAACTTTAAATTACAAAGTTAGGTTGAAAATTAATTATAAATCAAATCTTTAATTTGCAAAATACATTCAAAATTTAATCATTAATAATTCTTTAGGTTGATTTTTAATAGTTGCTTTTTGAATGTTTGTTGGAGATTGTTTTGAACGATGAGTGATAAAATCCACGTGTAATTTTATGAAATTATTTGCGTTTATAAGTGTTTAAATAATCTTTTAAAATTATTTCACGAATTACTGTAACGAAATATTCGTATTAAAACCATTAATTAAAAACTATTGTAAAGAAGCAACATGGTGGGAGGCCACCATGTTGTTGACACACTTTTCACGCGACGTCTGCTGAGGACGGTAGTTTGGTGAGTGCTTTTTAAATAATTGCTATCTGAATTATTTTACTGTGCTATTGGAATTATGGTTGCTTTTGTTTAAAAGATAAATTAAGGGTAGACTTAAGATTTTTGTTAAATTTATAAATTAAGTAAAGTGATAATTATAAAACGAAAGTTAAAAAACAGAGTGTATTGTAAGTGTATAGTTGTTTCATTTCATTGTCTGCTGATTATGAGTGACGTGAATAATGGTGACGTCAGCAATGCTGACGTCACACTTTCTAAAAACTTAAACAATAGTCAAAATCCGTCATCAGAAGTGGGATCAGATCCCTCTTCTGCCGGTCATTCTGATGTATTAGATAATTCGTCTGTAAACGGTGTGCCGACCCAGTTTTTCGCTCATATGATGCAGATGATGAAACAGATGACGGATCGTATGGCGGTTCCGGTTTCTCAAGTTAAAATTAGTGATATTTTCTTGCCATCCTACGATCCTGATTCTAATATAGGAATACGTGAGTGGTGTAAGCATGTGACCACTGCAGTTGAAACTTACAACTTGAGCGATTATGATGTGAGAATGAAAGTGGGTAGTTTGTTAAAAGGACGCGCCAAGTTGTGGGTTGATAGCTGGCTGGTATCTGCGAAATCATGGGAGGAATTACGTGATATTTTGATAACAACTTTTGAACCTGAAAATAGGTACTCACGCGATATAGTTCGTTTTAGGGAACACGTTTATGACAGTAGCAAAGATATATCGCAATTCCTCTCTGAGGCGTGGATATTATGGCAACGTATCACTAAAGATAAATTGTCGAACGATGACGCGGTCGAGGCTGTTATAGGTTGTATCGGTGATGAAAGATTGCGTATAGAATTACTAAATGCGCGTGCCAAATCGGTGCCGGAATTAATTTCCATCGCGTCGTCAATACGGCGAGTAAAACGCCCACCACCTAGTAATGTAAACTCACAGGGGCCTAGTAAACGCTCAAGGTTTCCGGATAAAACTTCTTTATTTTGTCGAATATGTAAGAGAACGAATCATGACACCCGTGAGTGTCACTTTAGTAATAACAAAATCGATACAGCTCAACCGCGTCAAGATCAAAAGAATCCGCCTGCGGCTACCGACAAACGGACATGCACATTTTGCTCCAGAGTAGGTCACACATATGAGACCTGTTACAAGCGCGAACGTGCAGTAGTTTCAAACATAAATTGTGTGGGTACGTTAAAACGTACCCTATTACCTGTCATGATTGGTAACATGAAAATATTTGCTTTATTTGATAGTGGAGCAGAGTGTTCCGTAATACGTGAGTCGGTGGCTGCTAAACTTCCGGGTAGAAGGGTTAATGAGGTTCAGTATCTGAAGGGTATTGGCCAATTCACTGTGGTATCATTAACGACAATATTAACGGTGTGTGTTATCGATGAGTTACACGTAGAACTTAAATTTCATGTAGTTTCAGACTATGAAATAAATACGGATCTATTAATCGGTATTGACCTTGTCGATAACACAAACCTTAGCGTACTAGTGACCTCTCAGGGTGTTAAAATAGTTCACCAACCAGTTGTTTGCCACATGCGATCTCATAACGAAAAATTTGATAATCTAGATTGTGATTTAACCAATGATCAACAAATAAATGAGTTAAAAATCCTTTTAAATAAGTACGAACATTTATTTATTCGAGGGTATCCACTCACTCGAGTTAATACTGGGTCTCTCGAAATACGACTTAAAGATAATAATAAATATGTAGAGCGAAGGCCGTACAGACTAAGTCCTCTAGAGCGTGAGAAAGTACGAGTTATTGTTAATGAATTATTAGATCATAAGATTATTAGGGAGAGCAAATCACCATTTTCTAGCCCGATAATTTTAGTAAAAAAGAAAAATGGTAAAGATCGCATGTGCGTTGACTACCGCGAACTTAATAGAAATACCTTGAGAGATCACTATCCATTGCCCATCATTTCGGACCAAATTGACCAATTAGCAGGGGGCCTCTACTATTCTACATTTGACATGGCGGCGGGATTTCATCAGATTCCCATCACAGAGAGCTCAATAGAGAAAACGGCGTTTATTACACCCGATGGTCTCTATGAATACCTCGCCATGCCATTTGGGCTAAGTAATGCATGCTCAGTGTATCAACGCTGCATAAATAGAGCGTTGGGACCTCTAACAAACACGGTAGAGCAAGTTTGTCAAGTTTATGTCGATGATGTTCTTTCAAAATGTAGAGACTTTTCCCAGGGACTTTCCCACATTGAGCGAATACTCATCGCTCTTAAAAGCGCTGGGTTTTCGATTAATGTGGAGAAGACATCTTTCTTTAAGCGCTCTATTGAATACTTAGGCAATATTATATCTGACGGTAAAGTAAGTCCCAGCCCAAGAAAGGTAGAAGCTTTGACGAAAGCTCCTGTACCTACCACTGTAAAGCAAGTGAGACAATTTATCGGTCTGGCTAGCTATTTTCGGCGATTCATTCCCAATTTTTCACGTCTCATGGTACCTCTATATGAATTAACTAAGAAAGATGCTAAGTGGGAATGGAACGCCCGACATGAAGACGCTAGGAATCACATTGTTCAATATTTGTCTACTGCGCCTACTCTTGCACTTTTCCAGGAAGAAGCACCCATAGAGCTCTACACGGACGCAAGTAGTCTCGGCTACGGAGCTGTGTTGGTTCAGATAATAGATAAACGGCGTCTTCCTATTGCCTATATGAGCTTACGTACTACTGAGGCCGAGAGCCGTTACCACTCGTACGAGCTCGAAACCCTAGCGGTAGTTAGAGCCATAAAACACTTCCGGCAGTACTTGTATGGGCGAAAATTTGTGGTTATCACTGACTGTAATGCTCTCAAGGCATCTAAGCATAAGAAGGATCTTCTTCCTCGAATCCACCGCTGGTGGGCATTCTTGCAGAACTACGATTTCGAGGTAGAGTACAGAAAGGGTGAACGTCTCCAACACGCCGATTTCTTCAGTAGAAATCCTATAACGAACGTCAACCTAATGACCAGAGACACTGAATGGATACAAATAGAGCAGCGACGAGACGAAAACTTACGTTTATTGATTAATAATATGGCAAATGGAAATCCCGTAGATAAGTATGACTTAGATGAAGGTGTACTTAAGCGGCGGCTGACAGACCCTGTACTGGGAACACGTAAGGCAATTGTTGTACCAAAGTCATATCAATGGACACTTATCAACTCTTATCACACAGCACTACATCACCCCGGATGGGAGAAAACTTTACAGAAATTAAGAGAATCATACTGGTTTGATAAAATGAACACAGTTGTCAGGAAATTCGTGGACAATTGCATCGTGTGCAAGACGTCAAAGGGGTCATCTGGAGCCACACAAGTTCAACTCCATCCTATTCAAAAGCCTACAGCCGCATTCCAAGTAATCCATATGGATATAACGGGAAAACTCGGTACAAGAAACAAAGAAGGTCTTGATGAATATGTAATTGTCACCATAGACTCTTTCACAAAGTATCTGCTCCTGAGCTATTCAAATGATAAGAGTCAAAGCAGCAGCCTAGCAGCATTAAAACGCACTATACACTTGTTTGGTACGCCTATTCAAGTTGTCGTCGATGGTGGCAGAGAGTTCCTGGGAGAATTTAAAAACTACTGCGACAAATTCAACATCAATATACATGCAATATCACCAGGAGTCAGCCGAGCTAATGGCCAAGTAGAGCGCGTTATGGCAACGTTAAAGAATGCACTTACTATGATCAAAAATTATCAGACCGAAAATTGGCAAACTGCATTAGAAGCATTACAACTAGCATTCAACTGTACTCCGCACCGTGTGACTGGAGTAGCACCTCTTACACTCCTTACACGTCGTCAACACTGTGTCCCGCCGGAGCTCCTGAGGTTAGTGAATATTGATGAAGAGACTGTCGACTTTGATCTACTAGAGCAACAAGTACATCAAAAAATGCTGACTGCGGCTGAATACGAGAAACAACGGTTTGACAAGAACAAAGCCAAGATTCAGTCATTTCAAAGAGGTGATTACGTTTTGATTAAGAATAATCCTCGAAATCAGACATGCCTTGATCTCAAATATAGCGAACCTTACGAAATTCAACGAGTCGTTGATAATGACCGGTACATCGTGAAGCGGGTTACTGGCAGAGGAAGACCTCGTAAGGTAGCTCATGACCAGTTGCGCCGAGCACCACGACCAGGCGAGCAAATGACCATGTCGACGGACGACAACGAGGAGTCACAGCCATCCACGTCTCATGCTGCAATGCCATCACAATCTGTAACAAATGGTGAGTTCCTTCCATAGTAAACTAATATTTTATTTTTAGCAGTAGGATTTCTCTTACTGTTTTGAGGTAGATAATAACGAAGCTTCAATCAAAGCAAACCGTTTAGGTTACCTTTGCCACTGAATTCAATAAGGAAACATCTGTACACACACACAATATTGAATCGATTTAAATTAAAATATGTTTAGAATCCTTTTCCCATCCTATCATTTTCAGAGCCTCTGTGGACCACGGTCTAAAAAGGCCTAGGCCACAGCATCGTCCTTCCCATATCCTTTAGAGCCCCTGTGGACCACGGCGTACGAGACCGCTCAGCACCACAGCAACATTCACTTGAGCTTATACAAAAGTAAATAATAATTATAACAATAATTATAAATAAATGAAAATTGTGGACCACGGCGTTCAAGACCGCTCAGAACCACAATGATAAAAATCTTCCTTTTAGTGCCTCTGTGGACCACGGCGTTCATGACCGCCTAGCACCACAGCGTCGACCTAGTTCCCATATCCTTTAGAGCCCCTGTGGACCACGGCGTACGAGACCGCCCAGCACCACAGCAACATTCCTGTCTACGAGTACATTGATAAAATGCAAGGATGCGTGGAGCATTTGCATTACATAATATAAGTTCAACATGACGTGTGAAGTGCGTGGAGCATAAGCACGAATTACAAAGAAACGCTCAATTTCCTATATTCCCTTATTTTACAACAAATTTATTATATTCATTATTTTCACCATTTAATGCAACAAACAAAATTAAATTAATGTATGAGTATAAGCACAAATACCAGACATTTTTAATAAAACCGTACATCGTCAACTGGAGTATCTATGTACACAGATACCTAGTCAAAAGCGTTTTCTTATTTCCAGAAACTGAAACATAAGGGAAACCGAGGCTGGTGCAGAGCGCGCACCGCCCCGCAGAATGGCCGTGTCGACGCAAAAACACTCAACATTATCTTTTATATTAGATTTTAAAGTTTATTACTTATGTCTACTTAATAATGATAATTGATTATAACCTATGTTATTACCAATGAAATAGGTAATCTTCATTTTTAAACCTAAATCGAATAATTTATAAATTGAGTTTGTCAACATCTGTTATTACTTCCTTAGAAGTTTCGAACATTCAAAAAGTTAACTTTAAATTACAAAGTTAGGTTGAAAATTAATTATAAATCAAATCTTTAATTTGCAAAATACATTCAAAATTTAATCATTAATAATTCTTTAGGTTGATTTTTAATAGTTGCTTTTTGAATGTTCGTTGGAGATTGTTTTGAACGATGAGTGATAAAATCCACGTGTAATTTTATGAAATTATTTGCGTTTATAAGTGTTTAAATAATCTTTTAAAATTATTTCACGAATTACTGTAACGAAATATTCGTATTAAAACCATTAATTAAAAACTATTGTAAAGAAGCAACATGGTGGGAGGCCACCATGTTGTTGACACACTTTTCACGCGACGTCTGCTGAGGACGGTAGTTTGGTGAGTGCTTTTTAAATAATTGCTATCTGAATTATTTTACTGTGCTATTGGAATTATGGTTGCTTTTGTTTAAAAGATAAATTAAGGGTAGACTTAAGATTTTTGTTAAATTTATAAATTAAGTAAAGTGATAATTATAAAACGAAAGTTAAAAAACAGAGTGTATTGTAAGTGTATAGTTGTTTCATTTCATTGTCTGCTGATTATGAGTGACGTGAATAATGGTGACGTCAGCAATGCTGACGTCACACTTTCTAAAAACTTAAACAATAGTCAAAATCCGTCATATATATATATATATTCTATTATAAACTAATAAAGTATGTAAGCAATGAACGTAAATTGAAGATAACAATTAAGTGAAATGATATAAACACAAATATACATATATTATAAACAAAATGAGAAGAGAAAAAAAAGAAAAGAAATTGCACCATATATACACTAAATCGTCTCCATCTTAAGATAATAATCCTTAACGTTTTTTTTAAAAGTCAACAGTGATTTGGCCTCCCTTATGGCTAAGGGCAGACTATTCCATAATTTAATAGCCTGAACAGTAAAAGACTGACTAAAGTACTTGGACTTATGTACGGGTAGCTTCAGCATAAGTCTTCGAGATGTTCTTAATTCTGAAGCTTCGCCGAGATATATAAATTTATCTTTTAAATAAGAAAGAGAATTTGGATTAAATAGCACACAGTACAACAGAGAAAGAATATGTAGGTTCCGGCGAAGGCGTATAGGAAGCCACTTGAGCTTGGAACGAAACTCTGAAACATGGTCAAATTTGCGTAGGAAAAATATGAACCGAATGGCAAGATTTTGAAGTCGCTCAAGCCTATTAAGTTGGTCCTCGGTCAAATTAGTGTAGCTCGCATCTGCATAATCTAGAATGGATAAGAGAAGAGAGTTTGCTAACATAATTTTTGTAGGGATTGGCAGAACGGATTTAAGGCGACGTAACGAACTGAGTGTCGCAAAAGTTTTCTTATAATAACCATTAAATGATCCGACCATGACAGCGTCTTGTCTAAGTGAATGCCGAGATTTCTGACAGTGGAGCAGTAAGGCAAGCTAGTATCATTATAGGTAATAGGTGGTAAATTATTTATTTTTGCGATCATGCCAGGACTGCCTATAACAATGACTTCCGACTTGCCAGGGTTGATACTAAGCCCATATCGCTTGCTCCAATCAGAAATTTTTTTAAGGTCCATATTAATTAAGTTGATTGCACTCACAACATCCTTAGGCGTGGAATGGCGTTAAATTTGAATATCGTCTGCATACATGTGGTAGTGAGAAGAAATATAGTGAGTAATTGAATTAATAAAAATTGAAAAAAGCAAAGGAGATAAAACGCCGCCTTGAGGTACCCCAGACAGATTGGACGTCGCACCATGAGGAGAAAGCCTCATCAAGACACATGCGTTGACGACGCCCCCTGAGATAACTCAGAAACCAATCTGTCACTGATGGAGATATGTTGAAGGAACGTAACACACTCAGTAGGATATCATAATCAACACAATTGAATGCATTACTGAAATCAAGTAGAGTCAAAATTGTGAGTTGTTTATTGTCCATAGCTAATCGAATATCATCAGTAACTTTGACTAGAGCTGAAACCGTACTATGACCTTTGCGGAAGCCAGATTGGAGAGGACTGAGAAGCAAGTTTTTGTTGAGGAAAAGGTTTAACTGGTGAAAAACTAGCTTTTCGAGAATTTTTGAAAGGAAAGGGAGGATGGAGATTGGTCGGAAGTCACAAAGCTTGGCAGCATTAGCTTTTTTAGGAAGCGGGATAATTTGAGCCTCCTTTCACGCGTCAGGGAATTTACAACTGGTGATAGAATAATTTAGAATGTGAACTAAAACGGGAATAATAATATCTAGGATAGGAATGATCATATTACGGCTTATATAGTCGGTACCAACAGCATTCGAAGCCACGGACAATACGCTCCTTCTAACATCACATTCGGTAAAAGAAGAGAAGGTAAACGGTGAAAAATTAAAAGTTGGAAGCGAAGAAAGAAAATTTAGCATTCGTTGTTTTTCAATATTATCGAGTAAAGTAGAAGAGGAAAAATGTTTATTTAAAAGTTCAATGTCGATATTAATAGAAGTTTTACGAGATGCTTTACCAACTCCAAGTGTTTCGAGAAATTTCCAAGTCTTACCAGGGTCGCCGTTTTCGACTGATTTTTGGATGTAGCGCCGTTGAGCGTCCCTACAACATGCATTGCAGCGATTTCGAATTTTTCTATAAATTTCGCGGTTATGTTCAGTGTCATTGGACTTGAATCGAGATTTGGCTTTGTTCTTTTTATTAATTAGCTCCTTTAGATCTTCAGACAACCAAGGAGCTGGAAGGTGCTTAAATTTAATCGGCTTAACTGGCGCGTGGATGTCATACAGTTGAATGAGCTGCGTATTAAATAAGTCCACTTTCTTGTCTATAGTGTCAGCGTCAAAAACTGATGACCAATCTATGTGACAAGCATCGTCGCAGAGTTTACTTCTATCCATTCCTCCAAAGTTACGTCGCAGAAGTGTTTTACATTTTGCTTTTGGAGGACGAATTTTATACGAGAGGAAAATCAAGTCATGATAGGAAAACGCATCAGCGGAGCATTGTCCGTGCTTAGAAACTAAGTCAGGAGAAGAGACCAGGATTAGATCAAGAAGCGAAGGAATACAGCCGGGAGATTTATGAGTCGCTGCAAGAGGCAGAATATGCAGATTACAAGATTCGGCAACATCTAACAGTTTTTTACTGTTAGCATCACCTTTCAGTAAACAAGTATTAAAGTCTCCCATTATGAGAACGTGGCTGTAGATAGGGACAAGATTGTCTAAAACAAGTTCCAAATTAGGAGTGTAATCAAAAAGAGAGGAAGGATTATAAAAGACACCAAGAAGGATTCTTGAATGAGAAAGAATTACTTCTATAAGTAAATGCTCAGCTGCATCAGTAACGGGTGGTTGGCTAGACGAACTAACGACACTAAAAGGAATGTAAGAACGTAAGTAGATCGCCACACCACCACCACGTTTGCCTATACGATCATTACGAATAAGTTGGAAACCTGGTAATGAATAGGAAGTAGAAGGTAAACAGGGTTTTAGCCAAGACTCGGAAATAAGGATAGCATGAATATTGCGACAGTCGAATGATGCAAGCATATCAGGATAATGGGCCGGAACACTTTGAGCGTTTATATGGATAACGTTAAAATTTTTCAGACAGTCAGAGAAGTGTGAATCAAGGGTAATATTAAGTGAAGGAGAATTTGTACTGTGGTAACTATCATCACTGGGCAATTCATCAGAAGACGATAAAGAGAAATAGTGATCGCCATCTGAACCACTTACAGACGACATAATCAAATAATGTATATAGTATAATGTATATAGATATATTATGTATAATATATGTTAAAATATAATAATAATAATAATAATAACAATAATATCTTAAATAATAATGTAATAATAATTAGAAATATATAAAATATATGACTAAATTTAATCTATATAAATTGACCACAAAACACCACCGGCCTGCTATACTATACTTATACAATGATAAAGTACAAATTTTATTAAAAACACAAAATCAATTATAAAACAATCAAATAATTAAAAAGCTACCAAAAAATAATCTATGAAATAAAAAATAAAAATTGAAAAAATATCTATATACATAAGTGAATTAAAAATCAAAATAAAAATCAAAATAAAATAACTTGTTGGACGCTCTCACTGGAAGCACACACCATTCGATATTTAAGACAGAATAATCCCACCAAAAACATTTTCATGTAAAATGTTGCCAAGACGAGATCATATGGCTCGCACTGTCAAAAAGTTATCAGATCTCATGTAGAGCCAAGCTTCTAACTCTACACGCCATAACTCTACAAGCCCTAACTTCACAAACTCTACACCTTAGTCAAAATATGTGGCTTGGCCGTTTCGTTACTACCGGCCGATGTTGTAGATGACAACTGCTGGTGAGGTGGACTACTGCTGCTGGCGATACTGCTCCCTGCCTCTTTATTTTGGCCCCGTCGCGGGACAGCATGGCTGGTAAGTTGGTAACGGCCAAGCCACATATTTTGACTAAGGTGTAGAGTTTGTGAAGTTAGGGCTTGTAGAGTTATGGTGTGTAGAGTTAGAAGCTTGGCTCTACATGAGATCTGATAACTTTTTGACAGTGCGAGCCATATGATCTCGTCTTGGCAACATTTTACATGAAAATGTTTTTGGTGGGATTTCACTTCTTTTTGTAAGTTGCTTATGACAATATTATAGATGCATTTTACCTCCGACACATTTTATACCATAAATATCATCAAATTTTGACCATATTCGGTTTAAGCACGCTGTTTTTGATTTTATGTTGAACTGATATGCAAACGGTGATCTCCGCCAAAACTTAAATACCAAAATTACAAAATGTAAATTTTCGACATAAACTAATAACCGATTTTTATTTTTTATGTATTTTATTATTATTATTTATAACAAGGAGTAACAAGGAGTCCCTATATCAATTTTCAGACCTCTAGCATCAAAATTTGCGAAAGTCTCATACAAACTTCCATCCCCTAGTTTAAGGGGTTGGGGGGTAAAAGTTCCAAGTTTTAGAATTTTTTTGTTGTTTGTGTACTAATACTAGCTTAAATATCAAATTTCAGCTTTCTGGGACTTTAGGAAGTACTCTAAGAATTTTGATGATCATCAGTGAGTGACGAAATCGGGGTTTTTTAGATATCAATAAAATCTAAAGTATAAGAGCTATGCAATTGAAACTTTATACGTTTAATAAGTTTACTATTGACATCATATTCCCAGAATTTTGTTTATCTGGTATAATCCAAACCCAAGTTATGAGGGTTCAAAAAAACGACGAAGCACTTCGAGAAAAGATAGGTAGTGCTTTTCGTTTTTTTTTTTTTTTTCTTTGGCTCGTCTTGGCGGGGGCACTACCGTGCCCCCAGATAAAAAACATTTATGAACAAATATAATATATGTAAAATAATTCAAAACTTTATACCACATTAAATTTATATTTGCAGATTGTTTTGGAATATGTTTTGTTTTTTAATAGTTTAGGAACGAAATTAGATGTCAAGTATCACTTGTCATATAACAGCTGTCATTTATTAGTAATTGCAAGTAATTGATTGAAACAAAACAAAAAAAATTCAACTGAAAATCATAAAACTTAGAAAAGGCAACGAAACATCATAAAAATATATATCTTACCCCCAGTAACAGAGTCCAACAAGTAAACAAAGTACAAAAAAATACTGCAGCAAAGGTGTCTATTTCATCATTGTTCTCTTGACCCTTGGGTTCGCCTTTGACGGCTTGGTAACTCCTACATCAGGAGACACGCTTTGAGAATCAGAAATACTTATGATCGACCCAGGCAGCCTATCCAACTCCGTCATCGCAGTTACACGGTGTTTTGAACCATCACCACCCAGGATTACAATTACACCATCCCTTGTCCAGCACTTAGAAACGCCGAAGCGCTGGCGAGCAGCTAGGAAAACTTTATGACGATTTTTTGTCAGGAACTCAGAGACTGCGACGCCAGAGCCTTTAAAACTAGTCTTAGTTGACCAAACCTGGTTTCTTAGCGAGAGATCTTTAAATTTAATTAAAATCGCCCAAGGTTTTTCTTTGTTAGGACGACCTAATCTGTGACAGCGAGTAAAGGAGACTGGTGCAATCTGTGTGAGTCCAAGCGTTTCACCCAGCAATTTAACTACATGAGTGATAGTTTCCTCCTTGTCCAACTCGGGGACTCCGTGTAGCAGTAGGATCTTCCTTCGTGATCTCATCTCAGATTCGTCCTGCTGTTTGGACAGGAACTCCACCTGGCGTTAAAGACTTTCAAGAGCAATCAAGACAAAGGCACGGAAGGAATTAAATTGTTCACCGATATCAACAATTGAAGTAGCAGCCTGTGTACTGACTTTTAAATCCTGCTGGAACTCGTTAAACCGTGCATTAAACACCTGTGCAAGTTCATCTAAGGTTTGCTTGACTGTCTCCATTGTAGTACAAGTGTTGTTGGGTCTTGAGAAAGTAGCTTATTTTGTGTTTGTAATATTGTAATAAATAGCTGACTGGTAGTTAAATATCACAGACACATAAATTTATTATTAAGATTACTAATTGTATAATTTTAAAAATATTAAAAGCAGAGCAAAATTTTATGACTTTTATAACTTAGCGCCTACCCTCAAAAAAAAAAAATTATATTAATTATATATGTATATATGGTGTATATGTATGTAAATGAGTATAATATGTACATGTGTATGTTTATTTGTATGTATCTGTATATGTTTACATATATTCCTGTTACATAACAAAATAAGTACAAAAAAAATAGCAAACAACATTTTCAAGAAAAAAAAAAGTATTTTATTTTAATTATTTATCGTTACGTATTGGCGCTAATCACTGGAAGCCGTTACGGAAAATGGTGTAAAGAATCCCCGAAGACGACTAAAGCAATTTATTTGGGGATCGATATAACAGATTAGTGTTGGTTTGGGACGTCTATTCTTCTTATACCTTGTTACGACGGCTTTCATGAAGGACGTGTTCATTAGGATAATAATTGTCAGGCGCCTTTTATTCTTAAACTGAATTACCGTTGATTTCATTTGAAATCAAGCTTGATGTGATTCTATTTTCGGTTAGGATTTATGTAGTGTTACCGGTATTAATATCCGATCTATATGAGCTTCATTGGTTCTTTGTGTTATTAGAATCAAGTAATAGTCTAGTCGATAGGTTCGAAAACGTGTTAAATAGATATAAAGCTCTTTAAAATTTGAGCTCATCCAATCCGAAACGATGTCTAGAAAAATGAGTCGGAAGGATTTTCTAGAACGCAAAAAATTGTAAAAGTTATTAAAAAATTAAGTTGCAGAAAAAAGGAAATTCGTTTTTTGTTAGTAACCCGTAACTATAAATATTTAAGGAGTTAAAAAATTTCTTAAAGAAAAGGAAATTTGCAATAAAAAAATCCTAACTCCCGCAATTCTATCTCTATTATTCATAATTTTAATTTCACGCTGAAAAATAGGGTTCCGCGTAGCGTGCCGCTTTCATAGAAAGTACGTCCCAAAAATTTTTTTGAATATTATATTTTAATTGGAAATTGGCAAAAAAATATTGTGTATTTTAAACACTTGGGTGTATAATTTCACGTAGAAAAACGTTTTAAAGTTCATTTTGTTATTTAACAAAAAAAAAAAAGAACCCGACCTCCGTTGCAGATAATAAAAAAAAAGGTTTAAATAATAAATAAATGCTTCACACTCAACGGCCCCAGTAGGATTTTCTCCTGTGTTGGGGGTCCGGAAACACACACAATACACATGCACAAACGCCCAGACCACGACAAACATCTATACGGCCAATACAAATATCTGTCGTGAGCGGGGATCGAACCGGCGACCGCCAGCGCAACAGTCAGTACTGTGACCGCTGCGCGAACGCGTCGTCATCATTGCTTTATAAAATTTTGCTTCTTGGAGCCTCGTGAAAATATAATAAAAATGCCCTTTTTTAAATTTTACCTTGCTTAGGAGTAGAACATCGCATTCGGTCTGTAATATCCCACTGCCAGGCATAGGCCTTTTTCTTCATGTAGGAGAAGAATTGGAGCTTAATCCACCACGCTGCTTCACTGCGGGTTGGCGGATATATTTCTTAGTACGAGTAACGATCGCTATCAAGTATTAATGATAACAACCGGGACCGATGGATTAACGTCCTCTCCAAGGCAGAAGGACAGACATCCAAACCGGAAAGGAATAATTGTATAAATACAAATATACATCCCGAGCGGGAATCGAACCCCAAAACAGTCAGTTTTAGGCAACTACTCGCACCACTACATCAGAGCGCTATATAAACAATATAACTTTTATGCTCAATAGGATCAAGTTGTTAAAGGTTTTGAAAATCGTGTAATTTGTTTATAAATAATATTTTTTTTAATTTAAAATTATAATAAAATACCTTTCATTTTTCGTTAACTTAAAACATGTTTAAATTATTGCTACAATTACAAAAATGTTCTTCTAATTTTTTTTCCCACACAATCTATCTTACGTTTTGTAAAGATATTTGAATTGGCTTTCCGGGAATTACGCCGCAATTTCCCTGATTTCTCCCCACCTTTGAGTGACATCTACGAGTATTCTCTACAACATCTTGATTTAAGTGCATCAGTATTAAAATACTTCTATCAAAGCACAATGTATGATTAAAATAGAGTGGTTCAATAAAAATCTTATAAATAATTATATTATGTTATACTAATTGTCAATTCTTAACCCATGAGAAAACGGAGGCGGTTATTAAGTCGACACGTATATTTTTTTAAGTATGGCCCCGCATGAAGTTTATATAGTGGTCTGATTTTGATAGTTATTTTTTATCAGATACCTCGAAGTTGGTCCCATATAAATTTGCTAAAAAATCTCTCTTTAAGTAATTAATTAATTGGGTTTTTTGACGCCGACTAAAAATTACTTAGGTATGCTCACATTAGTTTAAAAACTTATTCATTACGGTTAAATAAATAAGGTTTATTATTTTTTTTTGCTTTTCAGTTTTTTTGGCGATTTAATTTTTTTTTAAATAGTTCTTATATTCGAATTAGTTGATTTCATAAAAAAATTTGCCATAAATTCGAGAAAAAAATACTCTTGGAGCAGATCTACATGTAGCAAAACGAAGGTGGCTTTAATTTTAGTGTCATAATTAAGTGATAATTAGGAGAAGAAGAAGAAAAAAATATACTTTATTGTACATACAAGTTAACATACATAGGTATCTTAAAGAATAACACTTACAAAATAATATTATGTACAGAGGCGGTCTTATCGCTAAGTATTAAGTTAATTATCGTAGGAGTCAACGTAAACGCTAATACAGAGTAAAATAAGAATGTTTAGAAAATGTGATTTAAGCTTGTTAATTGTTACAAATTATAAAGCCGAGGGAAATTATTAGACATTTTTAGTAATATAATAAAATTAGGTTCCATAAATATTTCAAGGTCTTTGCTTTTTTAGTTCAAAGTTTACTGGCTCATAAGCGGATATTATAGTTACTGCCAACTGTATTTACGGACCACTCAATATGTATTTGTAAGTTATATAAAGGCGTTAGACTAACGCCATATAAAAGGAACTATAAGCATAGACCAAACTGGCAAGCTGACTTGAGAGTAACGACTAATGACACATGTTTGTAGGAGACTTGGCCGTAAAACAAGAGCCAATGTTCAAAATATATTAAATAAGTAGTACATTCAGTATCAAAAAAAAAATAATAATAATTGGAATATAGGGATCTCATTAAAATAATAAACGTGGTAAGCACTCTAACAAATACAAATTTTAATTGGGTTTTTCTTATGTTTTTACTTGGCTAAATGTCGTAATAATTATTTGTTTTACAAATAAAAACTAATTATATAAAATATTAACAGTAGAACACAACATCCAGGGGCTCCGCATTAAGTCAGTCTGTTTTGCTCTTTAGTAGCTACTACATACTACATACCTATAACAATTTTAGACGGCTGGTGCTCGGGCGATATCCCAATCTTTAAATTAGTTTATTATATTCTTTTTTTTATATTACTTAATACAGAAATAATAACGAGATAGAATATAATTGTAAGAAAAATAGTGTGATGTAACTAGTATGAGAAAAATCTACCAATAGAATATTTCGATTTTAAATTTTCAACGTACCGGTGGTGTAACAATGTTGTTCGCGTGTTTTTATAAAACTTTTAATGAACCGAGACTTGTTAGCAAATATTTTCAAATATTCCAGTCGCGGCGATTGTTAGAAACAAAATTATAAAGGAGCATATTTTTTGTAGTTGAAAACTATTATGGAGAAAAATGTATACAACAATAGTTTGCTTCGACCTGTTTTTGAAATGAAAATGAAAATATTTATTGCGCCATAAGATGTTAATACACACTTAAAGTAAATAATAAAAAAAAGATAAAAGAAAAAAACTAACAAAAAAGTTATGAAAGCAAAAGCATCTATCATTGAAAAAAATTCAACATCTAAACATCATATACATAACAACCTTAGATAATGTAGCTATTGTTATGCAGCAACCCTAGCTACTAACTGACTACACAATATTTAACGATTTAGCGTGAAGATCCCACTGCTGGAGAGGATTGGAATCTATGAGTAACGATCGCTATTAGGTACATATGATAACAACCGTGACCCACGGCTTAGCGTGCTCTCCGAGGCACGGTGCTGAAACCTACAAAGACAGACATCTAAACCGTAAAGAAATATTTGTACAAATACAAATATCCAATCCGCGCGGGAATCGAATCCGCAAACAGTCGGTGTTTTAGGCGACTATACGCACCACTACACAGAGCGGTTGTTGTTGTTGTACTAACAATATTTAAGTAACACTAAATCCTAGTGTGTTGGTTTCGCTTGCCGTAGATTATTGAGCTCTCCGTCGATGTCATCTTGAATTCATATAGGTGAAACAATTGCGAGACGCGATGCTTAGCGTTGCAATCTCAGTCGTGATACGTATAGCATCCCTCACATTGTGATATCGCGTTGGAGACTTGCATAAAGGTCGAGTGTGTACAATGTGTCCCTAGTTCTAGCCTTTATTAAGTTCATAAAGGTGACGCAAGTGCAAGGCGCGATGCGCTACATTGCGATGTAGGTCGTGATACGTAGAGTGCCCCGTAGTGTGACATCGAGATGGAGGCTAATGTCATACACACTACGTCGGGTACTACAATGTATACGCCATGTGTTACAGTGGTACTGCAGTGCTATTTTGATTGCCGTTACGATGTATTCAATGATGACAACATCAGTCTTTCGTTGATTAATTATACCGGAACTACGACCACATGTTAGCTTAGCGTTGCGGAGGTCAAAGTGATACGTTACAGAGGTGTATCCTAAATCTCTGTAACTGTTTGCATTTTCATTTTTTTATTTTGTATAAATAATGATTCATACGCCAAATGTTCATTTGCTCTCTACACATTGGTCTAGAAAGAATGTTAGTGAATAAAAGCTTTTGCTAACAAAATTGTAACCTTGAAACATACATAAATATGTAATCGCAATTTTCACATTGAATATATCTTTATTTTCTAATATTTGATATTCGTACTTAGTCATTAACCCATTTTCAACATCGTGCATAGAGACAAAAGAAAAATGATTTAAAATAATTTCACACAATAGGAAATTTTTGATTAAAATCTGGAGCAGGCCAACTGGGAAAGTACCTCTTGCATGAAGAGTTACAGCCAAGTAACAGTTTACTCTAATAGTGTTGTGCTCACCTCGTAAATAATATACCCTGAGATAAGGTAGAAATTACACAAGTGCAAAAGCGCAAAGTTCTGGCGTTACAGGTGTCTATTAACTACCATCTGATAAACCATAGGTATTCTTGTTTGCCACCCTAGTTACAAAGGACATACATGTATGTGAACATTTACTCCATTTTTTAAGTCAAATCCAATTTTTTTATGACATAGTTTAATTTCTGTTTTGAATTTAATTAAGGTAACAGTAACAGACAGCACACAAAGGTATCGTCATCTGATGATACAAAGGACCCGTGTTTTCTGTCACATACAATTCCAAAAAGACGGTAAATCGGCAATTTTATAAAGAAGTCATAATACTGAACAAGATCGTCTTAATATATAAAGGCGATTGGAGTACGGCTAAGTAGGTACTTGATATATCACACCATATTCCATTTTGTTTATTGGATTTCTATGACAATGAAATTATATGTTTTGTTGTTTTGAGATATATGTATACAGACAGGTTTTGCGGAGTTTTTTATAATATCGAAAAGTTTAAGCTTAGTAATAATATAGTAATAAAAGTGTTACAGGTCCAATTACGTACATACATATATGTATGATGCATTTCTATGTAGACATAGAAGTTTACATAGAAGATAGTTTGAGAAATTTTCGGCTCGCATTAGTATGAACGTACGATATGAAGATATGAAGTCGTACAAAATATTCCTATTATCTACGTATTAAGCTTTACTTTTTTTTATAAAACTCGCATAATGTAAAACATGCAGTTTAATAACATATAATTTGCATTTTCAAAGTACCTTTACAAATTTCTATTTTAACTAAGTGTTTTAGCTTTCTGAATTCCAAAACTAACAAAGTAAAATAGAAAATAGATGTTCCTGACACAAAAGAGATTAAAGTAAACTTAAAATCACTTAATTTTATGCGAAGAAGACAGGCATTATGGGAATTCGATAAGTAATTGTAAAACTTAAATTAAGTTTTAGATATAGTTTTTTCATTACTTCTATTGTCACGTAATTTTGATTATATCGGCGTGAACGCTCAGCTAAGGTTATTTGATAAATCATTCCATCTAATGGCCTTTGGAAATTTTAAAGACGATTATCAATTAGTTACTAAGTTTGTTTAAATAGGACGCAAGCGTAATTCTAATAAATAATAATAGTGTTTAATCGCAAACGAAAAAAACCGACTTCAATTACATCGACAAGTAATACAACGCAGATAGACGAAAACACAGTCAAACATTACTTAAAAACACAAAACAAGCATCAGTTTTCATTTAAAAAGGAGTCATCAAAATCGGTACATACAGTGAAAAGTTAACATACATAAAAAAATACAATCAAAGTGAGAATGTAACATTTTCTGTTAAATCTGTACTCGTATATATAAAAGATATTTTATTTACATGTATATTTTAAAAATAAACTAAATAGTAATCACATACTACTTTAAAAAAAATAACTACCACTAATAGTAGATTGATAATGTAATAGTAGACGATGATGTTGATGTTGTAATTAGGACTTTTAATTAAACAAATTCACACGAACATATCACGTACGTACCAACGAAGTTGTTAAATGATTGCATAAAAAGAGTTCAGTTTTCAGCTACATTGTTCGGTTTAATCTTAAAACCACGTCTCTCCGCAGCGGAGGTAGCTTTACCGTACGTTGTGTTTATCTTTTCCCAACTCGGAGGAAACGTTGTAAACAAACAAACGTAATTTTCAGAACTCGTTGTCGCTTGTTTGACGTTTCGCGTGCTTCGATGCAAGCTGTGGTTATTCAATTTACAGAGTATCTTACTAGGTTTTAAAATGTGTACTACAAAATATTTTATGTCAACTATTACCCATTTCATATCGACATTGATTTTTTTTTAAATATAATACAAATACTTAAATTTTACTGTCAAGTGTTTTAGAGTAAGTTGTAATTGTTATTAGATGAATCGTAAAATATAGACTCGTATTGAAAACATTAAAAAAAAAGAATCATGTTAAAATGATTTTCTCGCTACGAGTATTGCAACCTTAATTAAAAGTACAGTTAACCATTGTTTAATATTCTGAAATTATTAAACTGATTATATTTTACTTAAATGGATTATTTTTGTTGATGACAATTCATACTAGAAATGATTGACTTAAATATTTTAAAAACATCATTCAATTGATAATTGATGACTAGCACTTTGGTGCAGTTTGTAGTGGCCCTACTTTCTATTTCTCGAGTTGCGGGTTCGATTCCCGCCTGAGTCTGAGTGTAATATGTATATTTATATTATTTCTATACAAATTCCTCAAAACAAAATTAGATTTAATAGTCAGCTGTTACCTATAAGACATGCATTAAGCAACTTAATTAACCCTTAAACCTTAGGAAATTTTATATAGAATTAAACCTTAGGAACCTAGGACTGTATGCAATAGTGGCGTTAGGGTAGGGCGCGGTAGGGCGAACGCCTAGGGCGCTGGATATAAGGGGACGCCATAGGCTCTGACTTGCTTACTTTAGGAACAGACGACCGTGTGTGTATTGAGTAGATATTGATTTATTTATTATTTATTTATTTAATTCATTTGATTGAATTGCAATCAGGCCCTTGAAATCTTACCCAGGGCGCTGATAGTACTAAAATCGGCACTGACTGTATGTGTGTGTATGTTATAAGATTTTTATTTATTTATTATTCAAATTAACATTAACAAAGTACACAGTGTTATACTTGCATTTATTAATATTTAAAATATATTAATTACGACAATGAAACCATAGTTCATTTTTTTTTTTTTTTTTTTTTTTTTTTTCAGTTTTTTATCTGACATTTATTTTTCTTTTTCCTCTTACATTTGTCACATAGCAAATCTAATACAAAAAGTTTAAATATAAAATATACAACATCTTCCCTTTTTATTCCTGACCATACCTGACCGGAGGTCTAACTACCCGACCATATGATGTTGTATAGTAGGATGTTGATGGTGATGATGGTTGTTGTTGTGATGGTTGGATTGCGTCACTTTCTTGATTATCGAAATCGGGAATGTAAAAAGGAATCATATTTAGAGGCTTTATGTGAAACCTGTTTCTAACAAATATCCTCCCATTTTCATTTGCTATCTTGTACGTCCTATCATTTGTCTTTCCTTTAATAATACCTTTCTTCCAAAATCTCCCTATCCTAAATAACACGCCTTCTCCCGTTTCTATTGGTCTTAGATCGTTTTTATTCCTATTATAAAAATATTTGTCTTTATTTTGCTTTTCTATTAATTTCTCTCTTAAATTTCGGTTGACTTTTGGGTAAAAACATTTCTGATTAATGGGAACAATACCCCTTATTTTCCTATTAAATAAGTTTTCTGCAGGAGATGCAATTGTATTAGAAATTGGTGTATTACGGAATTCTAATAATATTAGGTATGGGTCTTTTTTCTCATGTATAGCCTTTTTAAACAAATTTTTAATGGTCTGTATTTCTCTTTCCACCATGCCATTTGATTGTGGATATTCTGGACTAGACATAATATGCTCAAAGTTGTATTGATTAGCAAACGCTTTAAAACTCATGCTGGAAAACTGCGGCCCTCCGTCACTAAATATTTTTCGTGGAATGCCGTGTCTACTAAATATTTGTTTTAACTTATCAATGATATCTTCACTTTTTATTTCTTTTAACGCAGCAATCTCTGGATATTTTGAATAATAATCTATTACAATTAAATAATCAGTACCATATAAATGAAATAAATCAATACCCACTTTTTCCCATGGTAACTGTGGTACCGCATGTGGAATTAAAGTCTCTTTTTTATTATTGTTACTAAAAAGCTTACATGTTTCACACCGCGATACTAATTCTGTGATTTCGTGTACCATTCTGGGCCAATACATAGCCTCATTTGCTCGCAACAACGTTTTTGTTATGCCTAAATGTGGAAAATGCGCCCGATGTAACATCTCCTTTCTTAATTCAGGCGGCACTACCAAAGAATTGCCTTTGAATATCAAGTTTGACTTATATGTCAAGCTGTCTCTTACATGCCAATATGATCTTATTTTCTCCGGTACAGAGATTTTATGGCTTGGCCAACCTTTAAGGATAAATTCCTTTAATAACTTCATTTCTTCATTATTTCTCGTAAAGTTTTGAACATTATTTAATTGCTTTTTACTTATGTTTAATGTTTCTATCACTAGATTAATATTAGCCTCAATATTACTCTCTTCTAGGTCAATTTGCAGACTGTCATCCGTATCGAATGATCTAGATAAAGTGTCTGCTATATACAATTCCTTGCCACGCTTATAGACTAAATTAAATTCATATTTTTGCAACTTGATTAGCATACGTTGTATACGTGGCGAAGTGGAATTCAATGGTTTTTTTATTATGCCTATTAATGGATTGTGATCGGTTTCAATAGTTAT
Source organism: Melitaea cinxia (assembly GCF_905220565.1). Lineage (NCBI taxonomy): Eukaryota > Metazoa > Arthropoda > Insecta > Lepidoptera > Nymphalidae > Melitaea > Melitaea cinxia. Next base: position 4,481,989 of record NC_059409.1, on the reverse strand, counting down.
ATGTCTACCAAATATGAACTGATGAAATCTTTCACAGCCAAACAAAATTGCCAACAACTCTTTTTCAATCTGCGCGTAGCGCTGCTGACATTCGCTTAAAGCTTTTGATGCATAAGCCACTGGTAATCCATTTTGTAATAATACAGCGCCTAATCCATCCTTAGAACTATCAACGGAAAGAACTACCGGTAACTTTTCATCAAAAAATTGTAATACGGGTTTCTCAGTTAGTATCTTTTTTAACTCATTAAATACTCTTTCATGTTGTTCTAACCAGATAAAATTTACATCTTTTTTTAACAAACTTCTCAATGGTGAAAATAAATTTTGAAAATTTGGAATAAACTTAGAAACATAATTTATTACTCCAAGAAATCTTTCTGTTCCTTTCTATCCTTTGGACTTTTCATAGATACGATTGCTTTTATCCTACTATCATCAAGTGTAATACCATCCTTTCTTATAATATGTCCTAAATATTTTAACTGCTGCACGTCAATCTTACATTTATCCTTATTTAGTTTTACATTCTCCTGTCTCAATCTATCGAATACTTTTTTAAGACGTTTATCATGTTCTTGTTTCGTTTTACCCCAAATCAAAATATCGTCAATATATACATCAACCCCATCTAAGTCATCTAGTATTTGACGCATTCGGTGTTGATAAACTTCAGACGCACTACAAGTTCCAAAAGGCATTCTTAGAAATTTGTATCTTCCAAACGGAGTATTAAAACAACATAAATCAGAGCTTGCTGCAGATAACTTTATATTCCAAAATCCATTTTTTACATCTAGAGTGCTAAAATACTTAGCACCTGAAAGTTTACTAGTGATCTCCTCAAGAGTAGGTAGTTCTAAGTGTTGCCTTTTGATAACCTCATTTAAGTCCTTAGGGTCTAAGCACAACCTCAAATCTCCGTTAGGCTTATGAACAATAACTAAAGAATTGACCCACTCTGTAGGATGTGATACTTTAGATATCACTCCTATTTTCTCCAGTTCATCAAGTTTTCTCTTTAAAATTGGTTGAATTGCTATTGGAACTCGTCTGCTCGCGTGAACAACTGGAGTGGCATTTTGTTTTAGTTTAATATCATATTCCTCTTTCATACATCCTAAGCCTTCAAATAAATCCCTATACTCTGATAATGTATTAATTTCATTGATTTTTAAATTTTGATTTTTTAAAGGATTAACTAAATTCATTTTAATCGCTGAATGTAGTCCTAATATGTTGCTTGCTTTATCTGAGTCTACTACATAGAAATCTAATACGTAGTTTTTGCCATCATACTTAATAGGCAAAGAACACTTTCCAAGACAGTTAATTACTTGACCTGTATATGTTGTCAGCCTGGCCTTACACTCTAAAAGATTATTTTTATCTAATCCTAAACTTGACAAGTTTCTTCCAGATAATAAATTTGCCTGAGCACCAGTATCGACTTTTAAATCAAGAGACACATTATTAGATCCAACGACAATTGTCCAATCCTTCGTGTCTTCCTTTAGAGAATTTATGAAAACTGATCCAAAAAATATAGTCTTAATATTCTCCTCCATATTTTCACATCTTCTCTCATCATTATTATCTTCCACATTATGAACAAAACGATTTTTGCATTTATTTGCAAAATGATTGTAGCCATTGCAACGAACACAACGCTTGCCAAAGGCTAAACATCTCTTCACTGGATGAATATAGCCACATCTTTGACACTCACGTGTATAATTTGTATATCTGTCTTTCTTCGTATTCGTTCCGGCATTATCTGCAGTGTTTGGTTTTTTATTAATCTTTTGTATGTTATAGTCTACATCGTTTAAATTATCTATATTGTTCGAAGTACTAGTCGAAGAACAAATTTTCTCAAGTTGCCTTTGTGTTTCTTGCGATGTACGACATATATCAATGGCTTTAGCTAAGGTCAAATCTTTTGTACGTAACAATCTATCCTTTACTGTTTTGTCAGAAATTCCACACACTAGTCTATCTCTTATCAAGCTATCTGTTAAAAAATCGAAGTTACACGTACTCGAAAGATCTCTCAGAGCCACTGAATACTCCTCATACGATTCTCCTTCATTTTGATTCCTGGTAAAGAATTTATATCTTTCGTAAATCTCATTCCTTTCAGGATTAAAATGTTCTTCGAATTTTTCAACTACTTTTTCAAACTCGAATCGATGTTCCGGTTTCTCAAAATTAAATCCATTATATAATTTTATTGCCCTGTCTCCTATGGCGTTTAATAACAAAGCTGTTTTTGTTTTTCCGTCCTTTGCTTCATTTCCAGATGCAATAATAAAGATTTCATACCTTTGTTTGAAAAATCTCCAGTTTTCGGACATTGACCCTTGCCAACTAATTTCTGTTGGCAGATTTATCGATCCATTTGCCGTGACTACTTTTTTCTCCATTTTATAATATTTATGTATTTTTCTATTAAACAGTAATATTATTCACAATTAAATACGCTTTTCCGACTGCGCCATGTTATACTTGCATTTATTAATATTTAAAATATATTAATTACGACAATGAAACCATAGTTCAGTTTTTTTTTTTTTTTTTTTTTCAGTTTTTTATCTGACGTTTATTTTTCTTTTTCCTCTTACATTCGTCACATAGCAAATCTAATACAAAAAGTTTAAATATAAAATATACAACACACAGTATTACACTTTTATTAATCCTGTTTACAAATCTGAAGGGAAAAACAATCGTTTCAATTATTCGTTGTGTGTTATTACTAAACAATACTTGTAAAATTTATGTCATCGTTTCAAACAACTTAAAAAAAGGGAAAAGATTCTCAGTTTAACGTTTATTTATGTGTGTTAACTCGTAGCTTTTCACTGGTTGCACCAATTTTGTTTATTCTTTTTATATTCAAAAGCTAATTGGTTTTCGTGTTCACCAACTTAACTTTGAGCCAGTTTTGACGAGTAGTTTTTGAGTTATCCCTAATGAATAGTACACTACATTCACGAGGTTTTCATTCTATTCCTTGTCGATGTCAATTGAAGTTAATTGTTTTTTGTTTAAGAACCAACCAAAGTTAAGTATCGCGACGAAAAATTATCAAGCAGTAGTTTTATCTCCTCGTATGTAATATTTTTACTAAAAAGCTTAAAAAGGCGGATAAAAGTCTGAGGAAAGTTGAAGCATGCGGGACTCATTCGTATATATTTATATGTAAATGGATCCCGCTTGCTTCAACTTTTATGGCTTATCTTCTTGGTTTACATCTAAAGTAAAAAATTATGAAAAAGTGTTTTGATTGCATTCATTCGAGTTTGCAATCTTATTTAATAATTTTATAAATATTATATAATTTTCGTGTAGGATGTGATTTAATAAAAATAGTTTTCAGTTGTTATTTACTACTAAATAGTAAAAACTTTACTTTCCAAGCAACTAGGTTGGTTAACAAGCGTACGATTCACCTGAAATTAAGCAATTACCTTAGTCTATGGACTGTGATACCACGATACCATGAGCATCATAAGCACGTAGCAGACCAAATCTTCGCTGTCAACACTGCGCACCCTCAGAACCAGTAGTTATTTTAAATACAACAGAAACACAACTTTGTTTGAAAGTACTTCCTTAGGACTGCTCAAGATTTTGATAAAGAGGATTGCCGCTGTACTTTTGTTGTTTTAATATGAACTATTGGAATATCACTCATAAAATATGGTATTTTATATTTTTATATTTAAAAGTTAACTTACAAATACTTTTAACACAAACAAAAAGTTGGTAATTGATCCAAAATCATAATTTATGATTTTAGTAAATGTAAAACCTCGTACCTCAGGAGTGTCTATGTCTTTTCAAACACAATTCAAACTAAACCCTTTATTAAACGAAATCCTTAACGAATATACAAAAACAAAAAGAACGTACACTCGCACAAAAGCCAAAAAGTTTCTAAACTTGTTTAAAAAAATAAGACTGTTGAGATGCTCTCTCGTTTTTATAAAGTATTTCTATCACTCTGTTTCAATTTGGAAGAGAGCCAATGTAATTATAGACACGACATCGTAGTAACATAAAGACTATCTGCGGTATTTTAATAAAGATGCAAATAACTTAGCTTAAAAAATTACCCGTTAATTATATAAAGACGAAATGCGTTACAATAGTTACAAGTAACCTTATGTTAAAGAGTTAACTTTGGTGCTTAAGCTGTGATAAACTTTGCCTAGAAGAGTAAGGACTATTTTATAAGCGCAATATTATTTTTGGTATGTCGTTACTTTCTTGTATATGCATGCGCGTATCGTGCAACAGGTTCTAAATTAGATATAAAATAAGCTACAATAAATCATGTTTATTTGATACGAGTACATTATTTTATGATATAATTATTAATTTCATCATAACATCATCATTACAGCCTATACAGTCCACTGCTGGACATAGGCCTCCACAAGTTTACGCCAAAAATAACGTGAACTCATGTGTTTTGCCCATAGTCACCACGCTGGGCAGGCGGGTTGGTGACCGCAGTACTGGCTTTGTCGCACCGAAGACGCTGCTGCCCGTCTTCGGCCTGTGTATTTCAAAGCCAGCAGTTGGATGGTTATCCCGCCATCAGTCGGCTTCTTAAGTTCCAAGGTGGTTGTGGAACCTTGTTATCCCTTAGTCGCCTCTTACGACACCCACGGGAAGAGAGGGGGTGGCTAAATTCTTTAGTGCCGTAGCCACACAGCACGCAGCAGCAATTATTAATTTATATATGACATATATTTGGGGATATCTTGCATGTAAATAGTTTGTAGGTATTTTATTTTCTGTTTATAAGTCTTAGCTATCTAAATTGTATGAGTTATTACTATTTATATATAATTATTCAATGGATTTACAGTCAATAAAGCTAAATACTCTTTGTCGTTGCTATTTATCCAAAATTACCTTTATAGATAAGGGCTGCATGTTAGAAACCACTGTTAGGAATAAAAAGAAGTTAAGATGTCGTTGTCAATGATAAAAGCGCTTTAGGAGTCAGTTTAAATTGTATATATACTTCATTTTCGTCAATGTATTTTTATTATGTGAAATCAATTATTAAATAAATAAATAAACTTTCTATCATATGGTCTATATTTTAAAAAACAAAAAATAAATAAAATAAATCTTTGTTTCGTTATCAACAGTGCGTTGAGCGTGAACGGACCTCGTCCTCGTTATTAATATCCTTTGACAATCAGTGACGCTTTGACATAAAGAACAAAATTAATAACATGGACGTCAAAAAAAATATTTATATTCTATCATGGGGTAGCGAAATCGTTAAACATTTTGTTGAAAGAAATGTGGAAAGAATTCGAACATTTTAAATGTTAGTAATTTTATTTTAATAATGTTTATTTATTACTCAAAAAATCTCTTGATTGTCGGTTATAACTATAAGATAAAAAGCTGATATTAAACCTATTATGAAAATGACTTGATAACTTTTTTCACCACTTTGAAAATAATGTAACAGAGACCCGCAAACTTTTTACATTCTTTTATCTTAAACGGTCCAAGTATAAAAATAAGGAATAAGAAAATGACTAGGAAAACATAAAAGGGTTGGCGATTGTCTTTGACGAGATCCAGTCTAATGACAAAAGTTGCACTCTCAAAGACCAACTGTTTTTAGCAAAAAATTAAGTATGCATTTAAATCAAAGACGAAGAATCTTGATAAGTAAGACAAAAGAGTCTACTGTCAGAATAATTGCGATTAAGTAGACACGTTTTTAGATCTTAACATGGACTTGTTACCGTATTTCAAAAGAATAAATCAAAGCGTAGAATTTGTATGGAAATGATATAATATCTACGATTTTATTTTTTTGTTACCCCCACATTAGGAATTCTAAACATTTTTGAATAACATATCAAAAATTGACCGCTCTAGCGGGGTTCGAACCCGCGTCTCCGACTGACCGTGTCGGCGCTCTATGGAAGGATATACCCGCTGGATCGAAATTTTTGATATGATGATTTTTATATTCGGTTTAAGCAAACCGTGGTATTCTGTCATTGATGAGCTTTGAAGCCATTACGATATTAATATCTATGTTTTAAATACGCTTATACAGATATGAAAACCTTATTTAGTAAGATAGTTTTAATTGAAGTTGTATACGTTTTAGAAGTATTGTCATCAGTTTAGAGTTAATGTAGGTAGTTATAGTAAAAGTAGTTGCAGTATACTCGTAGTTGAAGCATTTTTACGGCAGTAAGGAATATAGCCACCCCTTTTCTTCCCGTGGGTATCATAAGAGGCGACTAAGTGATAACAAAGTTCCACTACTACCTTAGAACTTATAAAGCCGACCGATGGCGGGATAACCATCGAACTGCTGGCTTTCAAATACATAGGCCGAAGACGGGCAGCAGCGTCTTCGGTGCGATTAAGCCAGCCCCGCGGTCACCAACCCGCCTTCCCGGCGTGGTATGGGCAAAACACATGAGTTCGCGCCATAATGTCTGGTTGGCTAAACTTGGGGAGGCCTATGTCCAGCAGTGGACTGCGATATGCTGAAGTGTTGATTTATACATGTTTATATTTGTATGTTTGTATATATGTATGTATATATAAATAACCAGACCAAACCAAAAGGTTTGGTTTTGGGTTTGGTCTGGTTATAAGCACCAGCAAAACTCAGGTTTTAAAGCAACCTGCTCGTGGTTGTCTTGGTGACCAATCCGCTATGAACTTGGATGGTTCTGCATTGGAGGAAGTCCCATACTTCAAATACTTAGGCAGCAGACTAAAGCACGACAAAACACTAGAATCAAAAATACCAGCCCGAATAGCAGGTGCTGCAGCGGCCTTTGGCAAACTTAAATCCCGTGTCTGGAATTCACACGACCTCAAATTGCAAACTAAAATATTAGTGTACAAAGCGATTGTCCTGCCCACATTATTGTACGCTTCAGAGACCTGGTGCCTCTATAAAGCAGATATCAAGAAGCTAGACACATTTCACTTCAAATGTCTAAGATCCATATTGCGCATTAAGTGGCAGGACCGAATTTCAAACACCGAAGTATTGCGTCGTACAGGTATGTCTGGAATTGAAGCTCTCATAATGAAAAGTCAACTGAGATGGAGCGGTCACGTCCTACGCATGCCCGATAGCAGACTACCGAAGGCAGTCTTCTATTCTGAGCTTTCGAACGGAAAACGAAAACAAGGCGGGCAATACCTTCGCTATAAAGACGTGCTCAAACGCAATCCTGTGGCTTGTCATATACCAACTACGAGTTGGGAGAGTCTGGCACGTCAAAGACCGGAATGGCGTCGAACCATTCACAAAAGTGTCGACCGTTTTGAATCTGCGCGTCTAGAAGACCTTGATGCGAAACGCCAAGTACGGAAGACTAGGCCAAAACCCTCCTACTTTTACACATACAATTCGGCTGGTCAACTATACTGTGCATCTTGCAACCGAGTCTTCAAATCTAAATTCGGTTTCGCTAGCCATATAAGAGCCCACCAGCGTAATTTATAGGAGTCGCCGTCACCGGATACGGTGTGGACGACATCATCATCATATAAATATGTATTTATATGGGTATATTTACATATGCTGCATATTTAAGTATGCTGACACGTTTGTCTCATTTAAAATGTTTGTATCACAATTTTTATACATACACTGACACAATACCATCTCCTCTGCCTCTAGGTTTCCTGGAAGAGATCGCTTTTCAGCGATAAGATCACACATACCTCAATGTGCCTCATGATACTTTGTTAAGTCCATTTTGCTACGTAATATTTCTGTTTTTGATGTACAATTAAGTTTCTTTAAACGCATTTTATTGCTATTTTACAACAGTGTCTGTATAACATGTGTGTAATGCTATAATTTATTTATTAACAACTAGCTGACCCGGCGAACTTCGTATCGCCTAACAGTGACTTTTAAGTATTATCACAAATCTTTTGTATGGGAGTATAGAAAAGTGTTGTTTTTAGACTTTTTCAGGAAATTTAAATTTTTTTTTTTAAATTTTTCTCTCCGTAAGAACCATCCTCGTACTTCAAGGAATATTTAAAAAAAAGAATTAGCGAAATCGGTCCAACCGTTCTCGAGTTTTGCGCTTAGCAACACATTCAGCGACTCATTTTTATATTATAGATTTCACACACCAATACAAAGTTGTTACAATACATGACATTAGAAAAATACAAGTGGCATCAGATGCAACAGGCGGCCTTATCACTAATACAGCGATCTTTTCCGGGCAACTTTTGGGCATAGGGAGTGTGGTAAGAGGCTCCAAAGTTTTTTATGTAACATACATACAAATAAATATACACATATACATATACATACATACACATTTATAAATAGACATATCTATAAAATACTTGATAAATTAAAATTAATATTATATATAGGAAAAAAAATGTAACTAACAAAAATATGGACATATGACTGAATTAAATTATTATTATTACTATATTATTATTATTATAACGAGTTGAATAAAAATTTGCTTGTAAAATTAGTTATTTAATTATTCTCAATTTAACGTACAACTAATTTTATTCACTCATGTAATTGAGGCCTTTATTTGAATAATTTTTAATTTATGAAACTATATCACTCGATTCTTCGACTTAACTATTTATTAAATGTTACCTGTTTACTTGTTCTAAGTTTAAAATGATTATTTTTATTCCTTTATTTTTTAACAAATACTGATAACAATTTATTGTTAGATTTATATATTATTGTTTTTATTTAAATAATATGTCAAATAAAGATTCTTTTATTGTACTTTAATTCTAAAGGATTCTTTTGTCTTCAAAGAATTCCAGCAGACGTTAGGATAAAAGACAGGCTAACGACATGTTATAAAATGTCTTATTATTGTCTACAATCTTTTATCCCGTAGTAAATGTACTTAAAATACAAAAACATTATTGAAAACACATATATCAAATAAATCTATTCATTGTATTGTCAAAACACAAAGGAATTTGTACCAAGCTTTGATAAAAAATATATGATTAATTTTCTTTTAAATTTACAATGTACATTATCATGAAACTTTTATTTTTACCCGACTGCCAAGGAAGGGTTATGTTTTTCGCGCGTATCTTGTATGTATGTATATTTGTATGTAATATTCTTTACTACCTCATATTTCCAGAACTACTGAACGGATTTACATAATTGAGGTATCGTTAGGTTCGTCTTAGCTGCCCAAGTGTTCTTAGATAGGTGACATTAAAAAAAAATCAAACATGGCGGCTGCGCGAAGCCATTGTAGTTAATGAAAAAAAAATTTTTTTCTCGAATACTACAATATGGATATCAAATTGAAGGGCATAATACAAGGATTTTAAAAAGGTATATCATGATTATTCATTTATTTATGTATGTATACAAATTTAATTTGAAATTAATTATATAGACAGTGATATAATTATACAAGCACAAAAATACTTAGTAAGCAAGTACATGCATTTTATATCTCTTCCAGTAAGGTCCCGTTTTTAACATTTGTTATCGTGATGTAAATAGTGAAGTAACCATACGACTCGGTACTCGACACTCACGATAAATCGATTCAAGTTTGTATGAGTATTTTGATTATGTACTCCTAATGTTAAACTGCATTGGATTAAAATATTAATTATTTTGATTAGAAAATTCCACTTAAACTTTGAAATTGTAGATCTATTAGTCTTTATTTTAACTTTTTATAGTATTTTCTAATGTTTATACTAATTTTACTCATTTAATGAAACAACTTTTTCGAATTTTATCGCGGTTTATTAGCCAATTCAAAATTTTATTTATGGCTTTGAGCGCCAATCTTTTCAGTTAAGATCATTACACAATATTATATTACTATTTTAATCGAATGAAGCTAATGAAATTCATTAATTAATTAGTTACAACACTACTATTTTAAAAAAATACTTGAACGCAACAGTTTTTGAGACGTTTATTAATAATTAGAAATTGCATGCTACTATAAAGTAAGCGCGAAAACATCTTCTAAACAGGACAATTTAGTATATATGGGCTTGAAAGGTTTTGTTAAATTACGAATTTGGTTGTAATTATATGTATATCATTACAAAGTGTTTATGTTGTTTTTGATTTTGTATATTTTACATAATGATATTGATATTTTTTCATTGTTTGGATAAGTGAACACACGTGATAGACAGGCAGATAAAAACTTTTTTCCAGTTAACAGTGAATAAAAAATAAATGGAAATTAACAAAACATTCACAAGTTAAGCGCGCAAAGGCGGTCTTATTGCAAGTAGTAATCTCTACCAATCAACCTTTTGTGAAAGTAAATAATTATATTTTATTACAAAAGATTACCAAAGGAGGCTGGATGCAGATTGTTATCAACCGGAATGTTTGTAGTGAAATTGTAGAGGATGTCCAGCGGTGAACTGTGACAAGCTAGAAAGAAAACAGGAATTCACTAATAGATCATTACTTTATACATCGTAACATTTAACGAAATTTATACAATTAATAAAAAATAATGAAAAAATAAATAGTAATGCTAATTTTGGCATTTTCAAGTTATGACCAAAGGCTCTAGTAAATAAGGCAAGATATTGCCATGTTCACCGTCCCTTAACGTTAGTAGAATATACATATATTCTAATCAATGGTATGTACCGTTATATATTATAGTTATTCTTATATATAAAAATGAATCGCAAAATGTGTTGCTAAGCGCAAAACTCGAGAACGGTTGGACCGATTTCGCTAATTCTTTTTTTAAAATGTTCCTTGAAGTACGAGGATGGTTCTTACGGAGAGAAAAATTCTAAAAAAAAAAAAATTAAATTTCCTGAAAAAGTCTAAAAACAACACTTTTCTATACTCCCATACAAAAGATTTGTGATAATACTTAAAAGTCAATTTGAACTTTAATACCATACGATAAAGTTTGTGTTAGGCGATACGAAGTTCGCCGGGTCAGCTAGTTGAATATATTTATGATGTTAAAAGAAACGAAATTACGGCTAAAATACTTTTTTCCCATTAAAGAAACTAAAAAACTTTTGCGGAACATTGGGATGGGTTTTTTATTTATGCCTTAGCAAGTTGGTGGGCATTCGATTTAACTTAGACAATCAGTGTGGCAGAGACGCGTGATCGGTCTGTAATCGTGTGAGTTGAAATATAACGGTATATGAACAATTTGGTAGCTTTGAACACTTTATTGGATTATTAGAGTTTGAGATAGAGTAAATTAGGAAATATCTAGTCCAAAATCTGGAGCAACCCGACTGGGGAATCTCGACCTTACAGTAGACAACATATATAGTAAGGTATATAATTAGTAGCAGTTATCAAGTAGTGTTGTGCTCGTGGAGAGTAGGGGGTAAGATTGGATACACGCTTTCAATGCTCCTAGTGTTTCAGGCATTCATAAGCTAAGGTCCATAAGGTAAGGTACTACTTACTTACTATTGGGCGTACGTTTATTGGCCGCCCAAGTGAGGCAGGGTCCGTTAAGAGATATGACTTGATCTACCACATGTGTACATTAGCTTTGGTATACCTCGCATGATCTATAAATGTACAACAAAACATCTTTATATTTAATACGGCGTGACGCAGCGCCTACTTCTTAATTAGTGTAATAAGGGACTAAATATAACAAGAATGCGAGCTGACGTTGGATGCTTAATCATGAATGTCGGTAAGCGTAGATTATTGTCGAACAGAAGTAGGCAGAAAGTGGCTAAGTTCCTATCGAATTGTAGTAATCATATGAATTTTTAAACAGTTATAATACTAAGTATTCTCATCAATATATATCCATCCTAATAGTCCACGTTTCTATTCGATAAATCCAGTTAATACTGTTAGTTTGAAGTGTTAAAGTGATTGAGTGTTCGGTCCCTCTCGTCTAATAAGTTCGTTCAATAGCTTGTAATTTTTTGCCCCTTTAGACCGTCTATAGAGGTTTTTATATAGGATTATTAATTGTTTTTAAGACATAAACAAGAATTAGGGTACCGTAATGTTTTATAAAAAAATATTAGTTTTTTTTACAAATAAATTGTTTTATCTGGTGTCTAATGTTTCTTGTATTGTCATTATTTTACCTATATTATTATTAAATTAAAGTAAAATTAAAATTGTAATAGAATATAATATTTATATAGAACCTACACACAGAACCAGATATCGGAATGTCTATTATCAAAATACTTCAAATAGAACCTTAATATTATAAGCTATCGTTCAAAGTAGTAAAATATATGTGACGTCATTAACTTACCTTCTATTTTTACATGAATTATTGTAATGCCTTCTAGCTATACATAAATATTTACTTTAACTGTATTTATAATAAAACTTATTTCTGAAATACAATATCTTAACAAAACACACAACTTTGATAGTACTTTGAAATTAAGTTTTTACGCAAACTATTACACGCTAAATTAAAAGTTTTTGTACATAATGACTTGGAAATTTGTGAGTATAGTCGTGAAATACAAATTTTTAGAAAGTTTGTATTAAATTACGCGTTGCTTTCGTCGTAAATTTATTGAAAAAGTTTTCATTCACTTAAATATTGTTTAAGTACGTTATTTCTATTTAAATAAACTAATGAATGATTTTTTTTTCTGTTGAAGTTTGACTTGGTTTTTCTTTAACACTGTGTTGGCCACAGCAATTGTCTGATTCGTTAGCCGTACTGGATTTGATGAAGATGAATTGAATATTTGTATCATTCCTGGATTTTGTCTTTCTGTTGGTTTTTTTCGGATCTCGACGCGGAATTGACATCGTACCTAGGTTGTTGAAGGTTCAACATTTCTTATTGTTATTGTAAAAATAATATTAGTATGACTAATCACAATAAGTCTTAAAATTATTCAAAATGAGTTTATCGACATTCAAACAAAACGTAATTTTTACTACAGTATATTTTTTTTTGGGTTAAAATTCGAATTAAGAAAGTATTAGTCGAGACTTAGAACAGTAAGAACGTTCTTAAGGAACAAAAAATTTGATGTCACGTCAATCGCAAATTTTTTTTTTTTTCGCTATAATCATACAATGTATCATACAATACAGCGCGACGTACGATAAAGTTTACAGCGTCAAGCACTAAAACTATTAGTTGGATTTCTCTGTAAATAGTAATATATATATATATATATATATATATTAAATATATATATATAAAAGATAAATACATAGGAACAGCACTTGCGGTCTAATGTATTTCTCGTTAAACTGGCTGTTTAAATCAATATAAAAATAATAGTTTCTGTAGTAAACAAACGAACTCCTCCAATTTATTATGTAAGGTAATATAATAATAGACTGCACCGTTTTAAAAAAACAATAATTATATGTAAAAGTAATTAAAAAAAAATTGACGTTATTTTAAAAATAAGGCAAATAACTTTTTCTTTTGTGCTTATTATAGCTGGTCGTAAGGTGCAATATATATAAAAAAGTGATTTGGTGCCATAAAGTACTATAAAATACACTAATTAGGCGAAAGCTTCGGTTTAGAGCAATAAGACTAATAAATACCATGTGATTCCTGATAATGAATCTTATCTTATGCCTAAAATGCAAGTGTTTTTCTCATATAGGACATACTGAAATAAAAAAAAAAATGTCCTATAATTGGCGCACAGGTGATGTCGTGATGATTAATTGGCAACGGTAGATGTTGTGTAGTAGTACATCCCCCATGACAACAACTTGGTGAAAGCTGAAACAGAAAAAGAACGTGACAATTTAGATCTAGTGTTCGAGGCTGTGGACACGTTGTTATAAGATTTTATCGTAGCCAGGATGTAGAAAGCAGTATTGACAAAATAAGATTGTCACTGGTTTCGCAGCTTACAACCGTATCGTCTGTCAGACTACCTGATATCGGATCATGACACCTACACCTTTATGTATTTACCTACGTACAACCAATTTAGCGAATGCTTAGTGCGTTAATAATATACCACACAATATTACTTTATTGGTTTAAAATAGTTTCACAATACAACATACTTTAAATATTTAATTATTTTTTATAAGTAAGAACTGGCACGAAATTAAGCATCGTCGTAAAGATTTTTACAAGCACATAAAAACACTACAAGAAAATTTATATTTACATCATGTTAATAGAAAGTCATTCATTTATAGCTAAAATATATCAAGTATATATAAATGTCACTAGCGAGTTTTCACGTGAAATATTAGAATTGGGTGGATATTAACACAGTACCTAACTTGATTTTTTATCATGTGTAAGATCCGCTTGGAATTTTTCTCGAATGACAATACATATCGAAAATTTTTCGTTGATATTTACATGAAAATGGATAATAGTTATACTTGAAAATAAATTACGTAGAAATTTCTACGTAGTAAATCTAGTTACCGATGAAAAACAAAAATAATCCTATTTTAATTTCGCCTAATATATCTAGTTAACGATGAAAAACAAAAATAATTCTATTTTAATTTCGCCTAATATATCGCTTTTATAATCTTTTTTATATATTATATATATACATAAATATATAAATATATATATTGTATAAATTATGTATTTTACTACCGATCAAATAAAAACATAATTAAATATTTAATTATAACAAACAATATAATATTTTGATTTGATAAACAACAAAAGCTATTCACTGACTTCAAGAAAAATAAATAATAAAATCCTAACATTTCTTGAAGTCTTACCACTTCATTTGTATCTCGAGCTTCTGTCTCTGACATCTTAAGGCCGAGTGCTTTATTTGATAATCTCGGTAATCTAAATAAGCATAATCCAGATTCTTTGCCAAGGTTGTCAAATAAGGCAAAATGTGGAAATATATAAGTAGCCATAGCTGAGCTCTTTAGAAGTAGTGTTTATATTTATGATTCAAAACTCATTTATTCTGAAATACACATTATAAGCACTCATAGTTCTGATAACATGAGCAAATTTCATATGCTTTAACGTTAGTTACATTCTTTGAACTGTTTTATTTTTTCCAGAAAATTTAATTGTTATTTTTTTCTAATACTAAAATACTTTATTTATTTACTTTTTATATATGATTTTTATACATAATGTAAACTATAACCTTTTTGTAACGCCATTTACATATTTTGGTAATATCGTGACTAAGATTCAAGTTTTTATAAATGGTGTATACATTATGATAAACCAAATACATAATTATGTAGATTATGTTTGTACTGATTTTCTTTTAGGAGGCTTTTATAGTCATAATCTATTATTATTAGATGATACCTTTTTAATCATTTCAGCCTATGCAGTCCACTGGTGGACACAGGCCTCCACAAATTTGCGCCAAAAATGGCATGAACTCATGTGGTCACTCATGGTTGGTGACCGTAGGGCTGGCTTTGTCGTCATTTTAAATAAGTAAGTACCTTATATACATTAATGATAATAAATAATCAACAAAAAGCTTATTATATTTTCTTAATTAAAAATTGTATTTTTTTTCTTTTAAAATAATTTTTATTTCATACAAAGATAATAATCAAACACGACAATAGTTACACATATTTCGAACAATTACAGCGTGGACATTTTCATTCTTCTTTGCATTCAAACAAATATTGTGTTAAGTCACAATCGATAATCTATGTGCTGTAAATACAATTCTTTGACATTAATAGTAAAGTCTATTTTTAAATTAGTTTAATACTATTTCTTTTACAACTATGTTAATTTGTTCTATATAGAATTATAATTGTCTTTATACGTATTGGAATATATTATCGTATGTATTATATTATGTATCGTATATGCGTATGCGTGTATATATGTATATGTATAAGTATCATATTATTTGTATCTACGTGTGTATACATTATTATGTATGTGTGTATTTATATATTGTATAATTATGTATTTACTATATATTATATTTTTATTCTCAATATGTTTAGATTGTACACGCTAATTTTGCGACTGTTTTATAATTTTACTGTAGCAGGACTACTGGAAGAGATTCTATCATGGGATAAGTAGTGCCTTTGTACCAGCATTGTTTATAACAACTATTTCCTATTGCTATTCTAGTGTACATAAATTGTTAAATAAATCAAACAAACAGATCAGGTGTATTTGCTTCAAAAACATAGGTACTTCCTTATTATAATATCGAATTCTAGCTAACAGTTAAACTAACTAAACATCTCAAACTTCGCCAGTTTACTTCATTGTTGGTGCGCCGTTCAACAACTTTGACTTTCGTTCACTTGTGTCTTTGAGCGTATTTAGCAAAACTATCCGTAGTTATTGCACTATCGACTGCTCGAACTTCATGCCAAGTTATATAAATTAAAAATGTACAATTTTCAAAATATAAATAATATGGTAACTTTACGTAAGTTAATAATTACAATTTAAAACCTTAATATGATATTACACTATCTGATGAGTTTATCTAATTTATTAACAATTTTAGCCGACTTCCTTAGAAAAAGACAACAAGTTTATTTGTAATCTTTATAAAACAAAATTACACGTCTTTAGTATAAGGTACAAAATTATAGTCCAAATATTAAAATAAATTACCTTTATTTGGCTGCTTGAAATATCGCAAGCATAATATTACCGCGAAATAATTAATAAGAAAACGTTCGTAATGAAAATTTAATAAAGAATAAATCCTTATGTTTACTTATAAATACTTAGTTCAAGTAAAGAGTGGTTAAATTAATTTATATTAAATGTATCGTTTTTATTTATATCGATTTAAACTGAATTCACATTCACATCATTTTTTTTTATTATTTATTCTTAATGTACACCGAAATACAGATTATACAGACACTTAAAAAAGATACAATACATGTACACTAATTTTTTTGTATACAATAAAAATATCGAAGAAAAAGGGCGGGGATTCAAATAACCTATTTTTTTTTACGGCGCGCGGCTTTGTGGTAGTGAAACGCGCATGAATGACAATGTTCTATTTTTGAAATTGATACAGATGTTTTTGTTTTTAAATTCATACATATATCACGCATAGAGCAGTATGAACGCGGCTGTCTGTTGAGTAAAGAGAAGGGATCGAAAAAAACAAAAAATAAAGGAGTGTTATTGTAAAATTCAATAGAACATTATATCATCCGTTTGGATGATATTATGGTTATTAGGACATAGGCTGTTTTAATGTTGGCAATAAGCTACCTGTTTTGGAATCTTTTATATAGGATTTAAAGCACGGGAGTAGATAATAAAAATAAACTAACAAATAAACATAGCATAAAATTATTATGAAGTTAACAGTTACAAAATAAACAAAATATTTAGTTCGACAATACTCGACAATTGAAATTATGAATCTCACTATATCGTCGATTAGTTTTGTGAGTATCATCAAAAAGCTAACATTTTCTTTTTCCTATAAAAATGTTCATGAACGGAGATCAATTAACATCAGGTAGCCCGACTGCTAGGTAGCTATTTCCATAAATGAACTTACGAGCGACTGCCTTGACGCTTTGTCTCCTAATTGTAAAAAAAGATTTCCGCTATATTGTATTTATAGCTGTAACTGACTGTAGTCATTACTTTTTGAATAATAAGTTTAAAAAATGCAAAAGTAATCAATATGATATACGAGTTTTTCCCTATTCGTAATTTAACGTATACACTTTTGATGGTTTTTTATAGGTGTGTGTGAGTATATGATATAAATCACTTTCCAGGTTAAAAAAAAATCTAGAACTTTTTAAAATTTTACTCTGTCTTGAGATACGCGCTAACTAATGTGATGTAAGTTAGTTTACTACTTAGCTAGATGAGTTTCATCTGATGGATATTTGGTCCAGTGTAGTATATTGTCTTGAGTGTACATTAATTATTATTAAGTAATTAATTTGAAGTGCGAAACCGTCTCGTCTTATTAGCATTAAGACATTTTGATAAGATACACTTATTTAGATATGATGTAATATTTCATCTAAGGAATTACATTTAAATTTCAACGAGATCTGGTTACAACTTTTTGGAATAATCTTTGATAATGCGTATTTACTTAACTATTTTTTCGTCTAACTACGTCGTATTACTTGTCGATGTAATTGAAGTCGGTTTTTTTCATTTTCCAGCAAACACAATTATTTGAATTTATGTTTGTATTTCATACACAAGAATAAGCTTTTGATGCTGATAAAATAATTATTATTTTGTATACAATTAGTTAAAAAATATATATGTTGTTTGTTGTGTTGTTTGTGTAAAACAATTAAAACATCACCAATAATAAAGTATAAACAACTTTTCACATTAAAATATTGAAAATTGGTAAACTAAAGTTAATGATTAAATGTCTGAAAATCGAGACAGATCAAAAAGAAATTGAAATAGACTGTAAATGTAAAGGCAATTTTGTATTCTGCAATCGGTTTATGCAAAGCTAAATAAGTTCAACGCGGCTTTACTTCAATACCTAAGACTTAAGTGTCTGGATAATTAGAGGGATTTCAAGATCTCAGTGCATTTATTATTTTATTAAAGTTTTATAGAAAGTTCAGAAATATTGTACACATATAATACATATTACAGTATGTAATACAATGTACACAGTGTTAATTTTGTTTCCTAATGTTTACTCGAAGTTTACTCATTATAATGAAACAACTTTTTCGAATTTTATTGCGGTTTTTTAAGTTTTTTGAAAGCCCGACGTTTCAGTACGTACAGTTTACAGCAACCATGGTCACGGTAGGACTCCCATTTCAAAAAGTTGTTTCATTATAATGTTAATTTTATTTATTTAAAAATATTATTCATATAAATATTATTATTTGCTTAATTTTTATATTGGAACAAGGAACAGATATAACATTTGTATTTGTATTGTATTTAAACTACATTTAAAACGATCTCCTGCAAAAAACATACTACAATTACTAAAAATAGTTTTTGATATTAGTTTTGTAGCGGGTAACCTTGAACAATTAGAAATTTAAGGTATTCATTCCGAACTTTTATATTTATATCTTACTAGCATCCCGTCCCGGCTTCGCACGCGTATCTAACAAAAATTTCAAAATAATTTTTCCTGATTTCTTGAAAATATAATATAGACCATGTCACCCGCGCATAGCATCATAGCTCCCCAAGAGTGAAAGAATTTTTCAAATCGGTTCAGTAGTTTCGGAGCCTATTCAATGCAAATAAACAATTAAATCCTTTCTCTTTATAATATTAGTACAGATAAAATGTATATTTTATATTATATTTCCATTTAATGATTTTGATTAAGAATTTAATTGTATGTTTGTGAAATTGTGAAATGCTAGACGTTTATATACCTAATAAAACTTTATCGCCAGTAGTGGGTCTAAAGATTACTTTTACAAATTGCGCTGTAATACTTACATATTTTATATAAAATCTCACGAAAAGGGCTTAAGGTTTCACAAAGGAAATGTGTAAATAAAGTTTGACGTATTTTCATATCGTCTCATAATTCAGGTCGTTTGTTCCTAAGGTATCTTGATAGCTATGTTTTAGGTAACAGCCGGCTGATATGGTGACAATTTTTTTTTTATATCAATATAAAATATAAATTAATTATAAAGTTAAACGAACTAAAATCTTTGGAGTACAAATCAGGGTTACAAAGTATTATTTATACGTCTATACAAATAAATAAAATTGTAGTGTCTGTTTATAATATTAAAATAACCGCTCTTTATTAAATTCATACGTACACGTTACATATAGCAAAATAACATATTTTATAATTTTTGACTGTCTGTCTGTTTGTCTCGGCTAATCTCTGAAACAGCTGGACCGATTTTGACGGGACTTTCACTGGCCGATAGCTGACAGAATAAGGAGTAACTTAGACTACTTTTATTTTTGATTTTTTTTTATATTTCTGCAAACTAAACAATAACTTATTTTGTTAAAACCTATGCGGACGAAGTCGCGGGCACAGCTAGTAAAAAATAAATATAAATTAATATAAACTGAGACAATTTCGATTTATAAATTCTACTTAATATAAAAAAATAAAAATTAGGCCTTGAATTTTTTTTAGACTCATTATTATTAGAAATATAAATATTCTTAAATTTGGCACTAGGTTCTGAATATAAAATCCCTTTTCTCGCCGAATTAAACCTATGCACCTGTTTGTCTAAAGAAGTTACAAATAAAACTAAATAGAACAAAAAATAGAATTTGGCTTATTAATACAGATTGGAAGTTTAAAGAAAAATGAAACTTTATTATGGACAAAGTTTGTGCAGGTCTATCTACCTATCTTCTATTTCTGTATCCGACGGACGTATGTAGGTTCTATTACTCATTACAAATATGTGGATACTATACACGGCAAATGTTTGTTGTGGTCCGGATGTTTGCGTTAGTTTTGTGATTCCGTATTCCCGTCACAAGATCCTATCCTAATGATGACTGTTGAGTGAAATATATATTAATTTACTTTAATTTGCGGAACGCTTGATGGCTTCATTAGTATAATTATCGACCATTATAATCGTAGTAAATATTTTGGATAAAAAAATGTAATATTTATAACAAATTTCTATGTCTAATAAAAGATGTAAGCTCAATTAACGAATTTAAAACTCGACTTTCGCAATATATTCTTAATAATAGTTTATCGTTAGAAAAAAACCATTTGAAATATTCGTTAACTGAGCACTAGGGTTTATAAGACGACGATATGTATGTTTTACTTTTATTTTAGTAAGTTGTTCTCATGTAAGTGACATTGTCTTTTTGAGAATAAAGATCTTTAGCCTTAACCTTAATATTTGATGAGAATATAAATAAAAAAAGGAAACAAACTTATATTGACAACTCTCATTGGCTAGCTAACGTTGCTAAATTCTTCTTCGTTGACTAGCTAACTTCACGGTGTTGATTTTTGCGTGCGCAGCGTAAAAATTTACGCTCATAACTTGTCCCTAACGCGACAAAAAAAGGTAACATCAAAAACAAAAAATTGGCATATTAATAAATTTTATGAATGTCGTAATAGTACGTTTGTAAAATCTCATGAAAAATATTGTAGGACTGAAAAGTTCTTATATTTACGTAAAGCTAAGTTTGTACTTATCGACTACATACTTTACAAGTTTATGATAGAATGTATATCATATTTTTATTCTTCATTTTATTTATTTACTAGCTCACTACACGGGACTAAGGAAACGCATGTTGTGTGATTAAGACCTGTTAATGTCATTCGGGCATCGGGGTTTTTCCTGTCAAAGTGAAAATCGGAGTGTAACTGCCACGCTGCTCAATTGCTGACTGAGTATTTGTCGTGTGATATGCAGGTTTCCTAACGATTCCGTAAGTGAAGAGAATGATCTAAGCTATTGAGTTGTTTAATATCCTTTATTATCTACACAATATACACACGGTCATCTGTTCCTAAAGTAAGCAACTTAATGCTTGCGTTATAGGTAACAGCCGACTGGTTTTTTTTTTCGATAAACTTGTTTATAAATAATACATATATAAAAACACAAACAAATATTTATATTACACACAAACTCGGAGTGGGAATCGAACCCGCAACCTTCGGACCAGAAAGCAGGGTCAAAACAAAAATTGACCGCTCCATGATTGATTTGATATGATATTCAAAAATTAAGCTATGGAACGATGTAGCGGAGCGGTCAATTTTTGATATGATATTCAAAAAATGTTTAGAATCCCTAATGTGTGGGTAAACACAAAAATAAAATCGTAGATATTCAAAAATGTTTAGAATCCCTAATGTGTGGGTAACACAAAAATAAAATCGTACATATAGGTTTTATTTCCAATACTGTAAACATAAACTCATTTTTTTTCTATTGTGTGTTTATAGTAATGACATATAAAAAGGCTTTACTGTTTTCAATCTATTCTAAACGATAACAAAAGCGAATCGCAATTCAAACAAATATTGGAATTACAAACTTGATTCAATTTATTGTCCTTTTCTTTGTAACATAAATTAAATTTTAATCAAACTCCAAAAACTTTCTTACATTTTTATATTTTTCGACAATAAAAGTCTTTTCTAGCACTTTTCAGACAAATATCGTTTTCTTTTAGAGTTTATTGAAAAACGTAGTAAAGCTTTGTTGTAAGAATTTAACGCTCGACAAAAGACGCTTAAGCAGAAAATGACGTGAAAAAACACAAAGCTGCCTGTTGTAATAAACATTTATATTAATTAAAACGGATTTGTTGCTAAGAACAAAATATTTGAAGAAATTTTTATTTCTTCTGTAATTTCGTATTAAATTAAGCCTCTTTGTATATCTAGCGACATTTCGGTTTAGTGCTAGTAATAGCCTATTTCTATGCTCGCGGATTATGTCTATGTGTGTATGATTATGTGTGTATGTAGAAGTCTTGTTATGTTTCCAGGGCCAGGATTTAGAGGTCTAGAGGCCTAGGGCCAACAAAGGAGTGGAGGCTACTTGGCCCTAATTATTTTCATTTGAGATTTTGATATTTATTATTGAACTTTTAAATAAACATTTTTCCTCTTCTACTTTACTCGATAATATTGAAAAACAACGAATGCTAAATTTTCTTTCTTCGCTTCCAACTTTTAATTTTTCACCGTTTACCTTCTCTTCTTTTACCGAATGTGATGTTAGAAGGAGCGTATTGTCCGTGACTTCGAATGCTGTTGGTACCGACTATATAAGCCGTAATATGATCATTCCTGTCCTAGATATTATTATTCCCGTTCTAGTTCACATTCTAAATTATTCTATCACCAGTGGTAAATTCCCTGACGCGTGGAAGGAGGCTCAAATTATCCCGCTTCCTAAAAAAGCTAATGCTGCCAAGCTTTGTGACTTCCGACCAATTTCCATTCTCCCTTTCCTTTCAAAAATTCTCGAAAAGCTACTTTTGCGACGTCCAATCTGGGGTACCTCAAGGCGGCGTTTTATCTCCTTTGCTTTTTTAAATTTTTATTAATTCAATTACTCACTATATTTCTTCTCACCACCACATGTATGCAGACGATATTCAGATTTATCGCCATTCCACGCCTGAGGATGTTGTGAGTGCAATCAACTTAATTAATATGGACCTTAAAAAAATTTCTGATTGGAGCAAGCGATATGGGCTTAGTATCAACCCTGGCAAGTCGGAAGTCATTGTTATAGGCAGTCCTGGCATGATCGCAAAAATAAATAATTTACCACCTATTACCTATAATGATACTAGCTTGCCTTACTGCTCCACTGTCAGAGATCTCGGCATTCACTTAGACAAGACGCTGTCATGGTCGGATCATTTAAAGATCATTACTAAGAAAACTTTTGCGACACTGAGTTCGTTACGTCGCCTTAAATCCGTCCTGCCAATCCCTACAAAAACTATGTTAGCAAACTCTCTTCTCTTATCCATTCTAGATTATGCAGATGCGAGCTACACTAATTTGACCGAGGACCAACTTAATAGGCTTGAACGACTTCAAAATCTTGCCATTCGGTTCATATTTTGCCTACGCAAATTTGACCATGTTTCGGAGTTTCGTTCCAAGCTCAAGTGGCTTCCTATACGCCTTCGCCGGAACCTACATATTCTTTCTCTGTTGTACTGTGTGCTATTTAATCCAAATTCTCCTTCTTATTTAAAAGATAAATTTATATATCTCGGCGAAGCTTCAGAATTAAGAACATCTCGAAGACTTATGCTGAAGCTACCCGTACATAAGTCCAAGTACTTTAGTCAGTCTTTTACTGTTCAGGCTATTAAATTATGGAATAGTCTGCCCTTAGCCATAAGGGAGGCCAAATCACTGTTGACTTTTAAAAAAAACGTTAAGGATTATTATCTTAAGATGGAGACGATTTAGTGTATATGTGGTGCAATTTCTTTTCTTTTTTTTTCTCTTCTCATTTTGTTTATAATATATGTATATTTGTATTTATATCATTTCACTTAATTGTTATCTTCAATTTACGTTCATTGCTTACATACTTTATTAGTCTATAATAGAATATATATATATATATAATATTTTTATTCTTCTTTTTATTTATTTATGTATTTTTTATGATAGTGCTAATGATAATAATAAATTCTTTATTTTATTATAAGTATTTGAATGTAGACATTTGTATGTAAGTTTATTATACATCTACACCACCTACCCAATTTAGATAATAAGTTTCCTTTCTATGTATGGGTTGTCTGGAAGAAATGGCTAATTAGCCATAAGTCCGCCCATTGTACTTCACTGTCTGTAACTATCTTTATGCTTTGTTTGTAATGTATTCGTGGTGTAAAATAAAGTATAAAATAAATAAAATTTCACTGATTGATGAGTGAATATATATAGATCGATGGTTTCTGTTAATATTTAATGTTATCCTGATTGTACAAAGTACTGTAGGGAAAAATATATGTTTACTACTCTGAAATCGATTTTTTTTCCAAAGTCTCTATAATAGAGGCCCCGGGGCTATAGCCCCATTTTTCCTCCCCTAAAATCGGCCCCGTATGTTTGTATAGGTCATACCGATGTTTGTCATGTTCAAACGTTTTGGCTGTTCTTTATGTTTTAAGCTTTTCGAACCTATAAAACATTTTAAAAATGACTCCTTTTTGAGAGACATTTATACGTTCTATCTTTAAATCTATCTTTTCCGTAGATAATTTTCTCTAGAATGGTGTTTTATAGACTATTTTCAATGCATACAATTTTTGAAATCTGACGAAAGATGAATAAATTGTGATTACGTATAATTGCTCATATATATTTATCAAAATTAGACGCATGTCTATATTTCATAGTACCAGCATACTTTCATTAGTTTTTATAAAATATTATTATAAATTCCGAACAGTCTACAAATAAATATACTAAAAACAAGAAGCAATAAAGTAAATTTTCGGTTTAGTTACGCTTACTATCATAGGATTTGAATAATCCTACAACCGGCAGAGTAAGCAAGGTTCAATATCTCGGCGTATCTTTACCTTTACACGTTACGTCCACTCGACTCCTCTGGCCGAGGGCCAGAATCCAATCTGGAACGATGTGAGCCTTGCAGCGCCACATGAAAAAATTTAGGAAATACTTATCAAACCTATATCCTAACATCGTAATAATTTTACGTGTAACGTTTGATGGCTTACTACTAAATGTTACGTTTAATGTAACTTTATGAGTTTGAGAATTTATATTTTTTTTTAAATTTAGTAGCTACGTATGTGTGGAATCTTTTATGAATTTAATTTAACAGTTACTTTTATTATTAGAAGAGTGCGTTTGTTAATTTATTTTCATTTTCAGTGTTGCGAACTGCTCTTGAATTAAATTTTAATTCTCTTCGATGTAGAGAATAGGATCTGTTACAGTTATTAATAATGATAATTAGTAAAACTTACAAAAAGTATTAAGAAATTTCTAAAATCTACATTGTTCTAAATTAGTTAAGTTCATTAGTTTTAAACTTCATAATAAGATCTGTAAAGTAGTGAAAGATATTTTGAATTAAAATGAACAGCTACAAGATCTGTGTAAGGAATTTTAAAGCAACAATTGTTTAATTTTCTTTCTGTACTATATATATTTTACGTCTTGGACACTTAAAAATTTTAAATTTAGAAAATGCTGCTCGCAATTTTAGTTACTTGATGAATTTAATATTTCTAATATTACCAGGGTAGGATGTGGAAGAAAATACTTATTTAGTGTTATTGAAGCCTTGTATCATTCTATACTATACTGATGGAAATCATAAAGCTTTGACTTTGCTAATTTACGAGAATCTACCTTCTGTCTTTGATTGAGAGTTTGTTGCATTTCTTATTACTTTAAATAATATAATAATATATATTTTTAATACAGCTAGGTCGGCAAGAAGCTAACGGCTCATCTGATCGTAAGCCCTAGCTTATAGACACCAGAAGCATCGCGATTGCGTTGCCGGTCCTCCCCCAATCCACGCCAGGAGCTCCGGTTACATAACTCACCACAGGAAAACAATACTGCTTGAAAGTAGTATTATTTAGCTGTGATCTTCTGTAAGGTCGAGGTCCCAGCCCAGTCGGGTTGCTACAGATTTTGAGCATGATTTATCTCAGCTGAATTAATCCATGTTTTTAATCATATTTAACAATAATAACAAAGAAATAAACTTATTTGAAATAAAGGAGAACAATAAAAATACCAACATATAAAATAAAACATATTATGTAATTACGAGGGCATATAAATCAGTAGACTCTGCTGTAATAATTTAATACATAGCTTCACATTCAGAAACCATTCCTTTTATTAGCCAATAAATATTACAATAGATTTATGGATCGTTATAAGAATTATCACAAACTTTCAGAATATTGGTGTGAGATATAAAAAATACATACTTAAAAGCTTACTTTATTTAAGTTATCTTAATACCTATTTTTGACCTTTGAGAATAAATAAAATGAAAAATAAAAGCATTTTTCTAGAAAATCATAAGACTGACTATGAAATTTTTTCGTCGTTTTTTATCTGGCATACGTTAGGTAGGATGTTTTTATTCACGTGTCTGGAATTAGTTTTATTCCATCCTTTGGTATACGAATCTAAAGATATTTCTTAGAAGCAGTCTTTATGAACCTTAAATCTGAAAATATTTTTCTAAGAAATCTTAATGTATATCGACAGCCGCTTAGTGAAACGAACTCAATCGACTCCAAGCATCAAGGTGAGATTTTTCACAATAGACTAGGCGCGTTTAAGCGCCTACACCAGATAAGTCGTCAGGTGAGTTATAAAAATGGGAAATATTGACAGAAATAAGTAGTTAAAAAATGTCAACATTCCTTCAAAGTCGATATGAGAACCGCCTCCTTTTTTTGAAGTCGGTTAAAGATAAACACAATGTTTATTCTCATACTAACTGTGCTCCCCGGTTTAACCCACGTCAATTTGAGAATAAAATGCAATTACATATTTTAAAACCTTTACTGTGCAACTGCGGCGACTGACGAACGACATGCGGCGCGTCGCGTTGATTTGATTTTACATTATCTCCTAAATTATGCGTCCAAATGAAATGTTATAAAAGACTTCATAAAATTGCCTCGTTGCCGAAGTATTTTTCATTCGCCAGGATTCATATTCCTGGCTAGTATAAATGCAATAAAATCACTGTTAGGTTTTGTCAATGATATATGCTGCCATGGGCTTTTTTTAGAACTCCACTATGTATAATTTTTGAGTAGCTTTAACCGTATAAACAGCGCACGCAACGGAAGAACTTAATGTTAGCTCCTATTGGTCGTAGCTTAAAGTTATATAGTTTATATTATAGCCTTCGTTAGTAAATAGACTATCCAAGACAAAAATAATATTTCAATTAGAACAAGTAATTCTTGAAATTAGCGCCTTTAAACAAACAAAAAAAAAACTCTTCAGCTTTACACTATTTGTATAAATGATGTTTAAGTCCTTATTAAAACCTTTTTCAAGATTGAATACAAAAGCTGTATACAAAGGTTTAAAGAGAGGTTATTTAATTTCAGCCTGAAAGTTCATCTGGCAATTACCCAGAAACCTTGGCTTTTGATCTTATAAATTGAGTAAAAGATACCATTGTTTTTCGGACGGTTCGCTTTAATGCCTAGTTTAGAAAAACCTAACGGAGGCTGACTGTAATCCCCAGATATTGCCTGATAAAAAATCCGTATCCATTGCTAATTCTCTCCTCGTGCCAAATTGGAGAGTGTCCAGACAAGGTGGTCCTCATTAATTTGTTAGCGTTGTTTGGTTTGTAATATTCGTTTTGGCTTTGATGGTCGACAAATAGTTTTTGTTTTAGTTTTGTTTTTTTTTCAATTAATTGAAAACCTGGATTTTTTTTTCAGAAATAATGATAGTAAAACTGAGGATTGTACATAGTATATCTGTGTTTTAGTGGTGTTCACTTTATTTATCAATTGCTCGAAAACTCTTACAGATATAATTGAAATCGATCGTAACCTTAGGAGGAGGAGGGTACATTAATTTCTTTTAATTAGTTCTTTTAAAAAGAGATCATAAAACCAAATATTATTATAATCGATTTTTTAAAGGATTTTCAAATCGAGTTTATAATCGATTTTCTATCCGATTTTTAAAATCGAATTTTATAATCGATTTTTGATTCGATGATTGACAGAAAATAACAGAACAGAACAGAGCAGAGAAGAGAAGAGAATTATCACAAGGTATATTTACAAATTATTAGTTGCATTGTACTTAAATAAATTATTTGATGAAACATTGTTTCTCAGTTGCTCCGAAAATCCTTACAAAATCGAAATAGCTGTTATATTTTGACATTAAAACCAAAAATTTTAATTTTATATTTTTATTGACGAAAGGCAAGGGCAAATTATTGAAAAACTCTAGTGATGATGTTGTCAAAAAACGGCATAAGCCTCAATTTCTTTAGGTGCTGTGAAGTTCGTTCGCTAAAATATATTTGGCAAAAGGCCAGACTATCTAAGATTTTAAGCTCAATAACAGTTCACTATTGGTTAGGACATATACCTATATGATACTAAAGTAAAGAGTCAACCACAAACATAAGAGGAAATGTAAAAACATTAAAACAAAAATATCAAGATATATGAAAAAGGGTGCCCGAAATAAGACCTGGACTAAATAATTTATCCAAGCTTTTTTCTTAATTTCCTTACTAAAATTGCAAAGTTTTGTATTGCTGATAATTTTGACATATATTTCAATTTTATTTACAAATTTTAGTTAGACTATAAACGAACATAGTTTCCCCAGAAAAAAGTAATCACTTAACCAAAGGTCTCTCAATCTAATAGGTAGCCGTGAAAGTCGTATAAGTAAACCAACTTTTATACTATACCTACATTGTTATTTCATAGGACGGTAAGGACAATAGTGTTGTTTATTAAGCAGTCGAGCTTTTTACACATGATAGTTTGAATTTTTTTACAAGTGTAGAGATTACACTTTACACTTGCAAAACAAAAGTTGATAAAAAGATTGAACAACCGCTCTGGTGTAGTGTTGCAAGTTGTCGCCTAAAAAGCTGACGGTTTGTGGGTTCTATTACCACTCGGGATGAATATTAGTATTTGTACAAATATTTCTTTCCAGTTTGGATGTATGTCCTTGTGGATCTCCCTACCGTGCCTCGGAAAGCACGTTAAGCCGTCGGTTCCGGTTGGTATCATAAATACCTGATAGCGATCGTTACTCATAGTATGGAACATATCCACCAACCTGCAGTGGAGCAGCGTGGTGGACTCCAATCCTTCTCCTACATAGAGAAAGAGGCCTATTCCCAACAGTGGAATATTATAGGTTGAATGCAAAAAGTAAAAAACGGACTTCTACAAATTGTTGCCTCTATTACATTAAAATTATATCAGTCTATAAAAGTTAGAACTTAATTCATTATGTATGACTGGCGTAAAATTAGACACGGCCGAAACCACAGGCAAATATAGCTTAAAATGTAGACTTTCATTATTTCCTTTAGGTAAGATCTAAAGGAATAGTTAATCATTCAGCAAAGGCAACACTATTCAGAGGCGGGCTCTCTAAACTTAGTCTAAAGCGTTGTGTCCCCGTCGCGCTCACCAGGTTTACCTATCCAGGTAACCAGAATGTGAAAACACAACCTCACGCCTCGTATTGCGTGTAATTAACCGCAACCCGCGTACCCGGTAATTAATTCGCAACATCACACGCTACTGCGCTTGTCACATAAATTCCTCAAGTTCATATTATGCCTACCGAGTGTAAGGGTGACCATGATATTTCCTTTTCGGTCACGAACTGTTAGGAGAATCACAATTGTATACTTTTTTTAATTTCATTTTATTGATTTACTAGATTTCTCAAGCAATACGCCTACTTAATTTATAATATTTATTTATCTGGCGCTTCTTTTTTTATTAAAAGAATAATATGATTTTATAAGAATATCTCTAATTAAATATTTGTATTTGTATGAATGTGTGTTTCCGATTATTAGACAAACAATTGAGGAAAGTTGTGATTGGAGAAGGAAAAGTTATCCAACATATTGCAACGGAGCAGTATTAATGTAGAAAAGACTTTTCATCAAAGTGACATTTATAAGTCGTTTTAGTTCAACATGGTAAACAACATGAACTAGATTTTAAGTGAGAGGCTTCATATGTAAAAGTTAAAGAGTGTCTCTAATGTCTAGAGTAAACAACAGGTATAAATGATGCAATTTTGTATTTGACTTTTATACGCAATAGAAACAAAAACTAATTGTATGATATAAAAAAAATACAAGTCATTGAAAGTCGTGATTAATTATAAACTCAAACAATATTTCAATTACCTTTTATGTAAGAAATGTAAATGATCCAGTAGATACAAGGCTCGTCAGCAAAGATTTCGAGATAGAACACGTGGAAGAACTCTAAAATAAATTAACTTTTTTATTTTATTATAAAAGTCTATGATAAGCAATATTTTTTAATAATTTACAACTGATAAATCTACGATACGCATTTCTGTTCAAATTAAATCCATTCTAAAAGAATTCAACACAAAATGTTCTTTAGTTAATCTTTCAACAGAAATTCTAGTTACAGATGGAAATCGTGTCGACTTTGAGTCGAGCTGTGCCTAATTGAGAAATAACAGTTTAAGTTTCACTGCAAACTATTTTTAATTGTTCATTCAATCTTTTAAAGTTCAACGTTTTATCCTTTATCTCCTCGTCAGGGATTCAGTTACTTTGAAAAGATATGCTAATCGCTGTTGCATTTGAGTATTTGTAAGATTTATTTAATACGCTTTTATTATTATTATTATTATTTATAATATAGTCCTATCTCTTATCTCATTCTAATGAAGTTATTAATGCCTTGGTAAAATCATTTCCATCTAGAGGGACTGGATAATAATATTTTGTTCTTTAGTTCTTTCGTGTGCTGTCTGTCTGGTAAAAGCTATCGACTACGTTCTCTTCAGACTGATTGAAAACATTAAATGAATTCAGTAACAATAAATGCAAGTTAAAAACCTTCTGTTTCAGTGGGATTCAATTATATAATTAATCGCACTTCAATGTATATATGTTTTTTTTATTGTTAAAAGTATAAAAATTTCAGTTTCCTAACAATTTTATTAGGAAACATAATTTATAAAAAATTGTACTTATTTACGATAGATATAAAAAATACTAATAAGTTGTGAAAATAGTACAAAGGAGATTTCTCTTTACATCTATTACAGTATAATTTCGTTGAAAGTTATACAACGATATAGTTAAGTTATTAACTATAAAATTTGAAACATTTTTGTATTATACGTACTATGTTCGGTTGCTAAATTCGTATTGTAAAAACCAAAACCAATGTAGGATAATGCGGAGTTGTGCGATGCGGTACGTTGCCGTATTTTGATGGGTGCTACGCAGTGTTGTAAGTGAACGTTGTGATTCTTATTAGATAAAAATCTTTACAAACGAAATGTTTCTCACAACAAATATTACAAATTTGATTTCCTTTATAAGATCTTGTTTTAACGTAAGCCTTTTTTGACAATGTTAAACGTAAAGACAAACACGAAATGTAAACAGTTGTGTTTTTTCTTGTAGTCTTTTGTGAAACGTGCCTTTTGTTGAGCGTTGAAAAGCGTTGTAACAAAACTTCACGGTATTTTAAAATTAGTAATAAAAAAGAAAGGTGTTTTATAATGGTAAAAGAGAAAAGGTAACTGAAAAGTGTGCGTAAAACACTATTTGCTACAAAAACTAATAATAATTTATAGTTGAAACGCTGAATTTTTCAACTAAAAATAATTTTGCTTTTAAAATTATGGATCTTTATTTCTCGTTTATTTTACTTTATCTAGTTTTGTTTCATTGAATACATTTTTATACCTTCTGATTTTATAAATAATATACTGCATGTAGGGAATAGTAAAACGAATATTAAAAAAACACATGCTTTTATTTGTTTTGAGTTGTGTGTGTAGTGTTTTCATAGTTGGTTTAAAGCGTATCTATATAATTCATAATTCAACTGAGACAGGGTTACGACCGCTCTGGTGTAAAAGTGCGTGTGCCGTGTGGGCAGCGCCTAAGCATCGACGGTTGCCGATTCGATTTCAGCTCGAAGAGGAAATTTGTGTTTATACAAATATTTATTTCCGGTCTGGTTGTTAGTTCTTGTGGGTCTCCCTACCGTGCCTCGGAGAGCACGTTAAGCTATCGCTCCCGGTTGTTATTATGTACTCTTCCCTAATAGCAATTGTTACTCATTGTAGGGAATATATCCGCCAAATCACATTGTGGCAGCATGGTGGATTAAACTCTGATCCTTCTCCTATACGGGAAAAAAGGCCTATGCCAAGCAGCGGGATATAACAGGCTGAAGCGTAAGCGTAGGGGACAGAAGGAAATATACTGCTCAAAATCTGGATCAGCCCGACTGGTGAAATACCTCTACCTTACAGAAGATCACAGCTAAATAATACTGCTTTCTAGCAGTGTCGTGTTCCTGTGGTGAAAAAGGTGACCAGAGCTCCTGGCGGAGGATTGGGGGTAGGGTCAACAACGCGCTTGGCTATGGTAATCGCTTACCATCAGGTGAGCCGTAGGCTTGTTTTCCGACCCAGTTGTATGAACATTTACAATAAAAGTTGCAGCTTATTTCGATTGCATAAATATGTTCGATATCATCAAAGCCTCTAACAGACATTTTTACATTATAATCTTTAAAAATAACATTGTCATCTGGATTAATTTGTCTCTTTTTTTAATTAAAAAAAGAAGAAAAAAAAAAAAAACAACAAATATAAACCCTGTTGGCAAATATCTATAAAGCTTAAATATATTGGACACACTACACAACATTACGAAGTCCAAATTACTTACGCAGACTCTAAAACTCTTCCGCGTGCGGCGTGACTCTTCAAGCGACACTGATAAAGATCAGTTTTGCTTGTACATAATAATAATAACCGTAAACCGTAACTTGTCATACTTCATTTGACATTCGCAGACATTAATGACAGACGTGTCAACGGTTACGGGAAATTAGGTCGTTCTGTTTTGAAGAATTGAATTTAATCATTAAAATTATGTTTGAAAAGAAAACTCGTATAAGAAGTAACGTTCCTCGACTCCTATATCTTTATAGACTCATATGTTAAAGAAAATACTGGTCTAATTGAAGTAAAAACTCTTAAAGCATTACCGTTTACCGTACCTCAAGCGAAACGCTTAGGAAATGTAAACTGATATCCTTATATTATAAAGAGTACATAATTCCTTTTAGTAGTTCTAGCTCTGAAACTGCTCAAAGCAATTTAATAATTTATTTTTATTTGCAAGAAAATGGTAGCCGTAACCAGTATTTATTTTCTACTTTTTATTTATTGTTTTTTATTCTACTTAAATATACAGCAAAATATTTAATATTTTATGAATATTGTTAAAATAAAATATACTAACGACCAACAAGAATCGACCGTGACGGTTGGCTAGATTGACTTTGAGAATCAAAAGTCAACGTCGTGTGAAATATATGGCGCAACTTTCGTTTCTACAGATTTTATAATGTCCCTACAATTTATATCATCCTTTTTCCATTAGCTTAGCAAACAAGGGTCAGTCTGATGAGAAGCGATAACTGCCTATAATACCTGCAATACTAGGAGCCTCGTAAGCGTGTTGCCGATCAACCCTTCCCCCCCCCCCCAAGAGTTCTGGCTATTATACACAGATACATAATGTATGTGTAGGTCTATGTGTGATTCCGTTGTAAGTATAGCGTTTTATTTTTTTTGGCAGCATGAATGTTACTAAGTAGGTATATCAATGTATTCGAAATTGAAGTAGCCATTCTGATGTTAAAGATCGCGTTCTAAATTTTTTTAGTTCTAAATCAAAAATTTCTAAAGTAAATTGAAATGAAATATCAGCATTATTTTAAATTATTGAAATATTAGAAGAATTTTTTTTTAAATAAATACTATTGCACACAAAAACCTGTGTAATTTTCTTTTAATTCTAACTCTGTAATTGTTTTGTTCAGACAAACTAAATTAACTGTTCGTATTATGCCTGCAACAAGAGTATAGCTTTATGTTAATTACCGGCGCTTGCAGGCAGAAACAATCTCGAATTATTTATTATTTCATATTATACAATAAAGAAGCGTCTTTACTTAATTAACGGTTTTCATATTTTCCACTTACTGCTAAAAGTATGTTGATACGAATTTTATTGTTATTTATAAATTTCTAACAGAACTTACAAGAAAAAAAACTTATTCTAATGGAGTTTTGGTATAATAGAGAAAACTGAACATTTTACAATCAAGTTCTTAAAAATTGATTTTCGGGCGCTTACATGGCTTAAACTGGCTAAACCCTGAAAAACCTTTGATTTATATCGAAATACTAGGGATTCGAAAGGCAAAAAAAAATTCGCGATGGTATTTGTAAATTAATATTAACTAATTTTATCTCAAAATTTTTCTACTAAAATAGATTATTTGTGGAGCAATTTTCTACGTTAATTTTTGATATTTACCCAAGGAAAAATGTCAGTAATCTTTGACATTTGAAGACTGATATTGAATCTATAAATAACTGTATAATATAATAAATTAATGTGTAGTTAGAATGGATAATTTAAGACTTATATATATATAATTTGAGTCTTTTTTGAATACCATTTAAAAAAATCAAAAACCTTTTTACCTTAACCTTTAAGTATGGACGTGGAGTCTCACAGGCTACTCGATGTTTTCGTTTTCCTAGTTTCACCTATTTGCCCTAACTACCAGCGGTTGAGCGGCTCAGTAGCTTTTGTTTTAGTTGTAAAACTACCAACGAGAGAGGGGGTTGCGTCTTCCAATGAATATCACCTAAGTAATGACCATCAAAATATTGACCGGAGCCTGTCAGGCTACACGTCCATTTTTGCCCTATGATATATTTTACAATAGCGTTTACGTTTGTATCAGATTTTGAAGTACAAAATGTCAAAAAACAATAAAGCCGGTAGCTTTAAATCAAAACGACAATCCACGAGTTCTGTTCAGGACCCCGTGAGAAAAAATTTTGTGCAGGAGATCCACTTTTGTGGTGAAGTGAGTTAGTTGTTATTAGCTTAGGATCAGTCTGACAATGACGAGAGTACTGAAGATTTTTTTTTAATATCTAAGATTTTATTTTTGTGTTACCCACATTAGGAATTCTAAACATTTTGAATATCATATCAAAAATTGACCGCTCCAGCGGGGTTCGAACCCGCGTCTCCGACGTACCGTGTCGGCGCTCTAGCCAATTAAGCTATGGAACGATGCACCCGCTCGAGCGAAATTTTCGATATGATACTTTTTAATTTCGGTTTAAGCGAACCGTGGCGCCGTCTATAGTGAGCTCTTTACAGAAACCCGTAACTATTCAAAGTTTCATATTACAATGAAAATCTTTGACAGGAGACGACACCGTGCTATTTTTAATATCTAAGATTTTATTTTTGTGTTACCCACATTAGGAATTCTAAACATTTTGAATATCATATCAAAAATTGACCGCTCCAGCGGGGTTCGAACCCGCGTCTCCGACGTACCGTGTCGGCGCTCTAGCCAATTAAGCTATGGAACGATGCACCCGCTCGAGCGAAATTTTCAATATGATACTTTTTAATTTTTTTTTTATATTGGAGTCCAAACTAATACAAAATCATGAAAGTGACAGTGATGATGACCAGGACCAAGACCAAGACATAGGAGAAGAACAAGATTCTTCGATTCGAACAAGATTAGTTATAGAGATAGCCTATGGTGTTGCTATATCGTGTCCTAGACTTGAGTACCATGAATGCGTACATCTTTTATAAGATGCACCAAACAAAAGCTGCGGAAAGAGATTTAAAAAATTAGTACATGTGCTTGTGGTGCCTTATGTGCAAAGACGTTTTATAAATACACGACTGCCAGGAGAGCTGAAGTTGACCATGACTCTAGTTTTAGGTATTTATATGGTTACAGAAGATGCCTAGGATCAAGAAACCAGTCAAGGAACCAGAAGAGCATATAAAATCTGTTCCACGAAAAAACATAAGATGATTATCCATGTTTGTATTGGGTGCAACAAACCTGTGTGTCTCCAATGTTCTAGACCTTTGTGCACTGACTGCCAATAAATTTACGTTATTTGACTGTTGTCAAAATTTTTTATATTTGTTATATGAAGTAGTTCTTTTGTGTTTTTGGTTTGTTATACATTATATTTTGAGAAAAAAAGACTTATTTTGTTATAGAAATAAGTTTGGCTGCTTTTATTACATAAAAATGTAACCTTAGTAGATTTCGATTGAAAAGAGCCATAATTTTGGATTTTTAATATTTCTATAATTTTTTAAATAAAATTTGATTATATAAGCACGTTATTTAATTGCTGAACTACATAACTTTTATAAATAATTAGTTTTAAAGCGATCTTATATCAAATTCTCCAAAAAAAAATTGTGTGTATATAGGAGCCTGTGAGACTACACGTCCACAGTAGTGTAAAGAAAAAATGACGTCCATACTTAAAGGTTAAAATGCTTAAACCGTTTTTATAAAAGAGTAGAATATACTCAGTAGATACTTTTCAAAGGTAGACAAGAAAAAATTATATCACAAGAAAATTATAAACAAAGTAGATCCTTAGAAAAAACTCTGAGCTTAAGAACATTAAAGTCGTATGAATAAATTGCTGAATTATGTTTATTTCTTGTTCACTTAAATCGTTGACTTATTACTATAAGCATTGCCTTTATAGTAATTTAGTAAAATATATTTATAATTATTTATATTTGAAGAAGAAATTTAGTAAAATCGCATCAATTCAACGACCATGATATACCTACATTACACACAAGCGTAATATTTTTACAAAATACATATATGCATTTTAAGAAGTTTTATTTTTATTCATTACATTATTTTTTTTAGTTTAGCCGATTAAAATTTATTGTAATAAAAAGCTCTATATTAATAAGCATTTGTAGTTATTGCTTTTGCAATAACGAACAATTTTTTACCATTTATTCTACGACTAAACAAGAAAAATTTATATATTTTTTCTAAAACTGATTCTGAATTCTAAGAAAACATGTTCTTCAAGATTTTTATCTCAACGAAACGGATACAACCGTCGATGTAAAAAAAATATCCGAATATCCGAATCATTGAATATTTCACCTTACAAAAAATTAAAGGCAATCGTATGTCAAAACCGAATAAACATCGATAAAGACGGTTGGAATCGAAAAACTCAAGGATCGAAAGTTGTTTTAGGACGCGTATTTCACATAAAAAGTTTTGATTGATTTCTCGACAGGCCCGACGTGTGTGTTTGATTTGTAAAAGCATGGAATCTATCAGGCCTTAAATAATTTAATAAAAGAAATAAATCGATTTCACGCGTCTGAAATGCTTCGATCAGGAATAAAAATTGTTTTGCTGAATTTTTTTTACTTTTTTACTTTCTCAGAACTGAATATTTTAACTTAATTTGTACGTGCATAAACATAACTAACCGCAGTTATGTGTTTAAATATTGTTATTTGTTGGCCTCTATATTAATAGCGTAAAGCGTAGCATAGGAATAGAAATAAAAGCGATACGTAGTAATAGTAGTAGTTAATAATGTCGTATAAGTTAGGTTTTCAACATCAAGTGTACCTTTTGCAAACCATCTTTCAAGACAACTTCGTTTTTGTGTAAAAAAAGTTGGCAAAGATCAGATATGATGTTAATTGGTTACACTGCGACCAATGCAACCATCCACGGACCTCTAAGAATATTAGAGGAATGTGGGTGCGTTGTCAGTTTAAAGGGATATGACGTGAGTGAGAGACTGAAATGATATGACGTGACGTATACGTCAGACACTAAAAGAAAATG
Organism: Melitaea cinxia; assembly: GCF_905220565.1. Lineage (NCBI taxonomy): Eukaryota > Metazoa > Arthropoda > Insecta > Lepidoptera > Nymphalidae > Melitaea > Melitaea cinxia. The sequence goes on along the minus strand of NC_059409.1, from coordinate 4,444,034 downwards.
TTTCAAAGGTAACTGTTATTCCATTCACAATTGCGTGCTTATGATCAATTTTATGTTTTGCTAAAATTTTTAATGCTAGTTGACTTCTAATGTTTTTTTTTTACAGCTGCAGACGTTTTTAATCGATGTACCCCCAGTTCTCGCAAGTAATAGTGAAGTTGATCCGAATAAATAATAAATAATTGATATAAATTTCTATTTATTTCCTATACAGCATTCGACAACCACTTTCACTCGCTGATTTGTTATTACATTCCAACAGATAGTAATTTCATCAAAGTCCAAACCCTATCAGTATTAACGTCAGAAGTTTTGCTTCTAAAATTATGAATGAGCCAGCCATCTCAAAACAAACATGTTATCTTTAAAGTAACATTTTTAAGATAAAAAAAATATGAAATATTCCTTCCTATTGCATTTAATAAAAACCAGGAGACATTGAAAGTATTGATAAGCTTATCATTTCCCACAATTCCCGGGGCCTTTTTACCGTTTTTGAGTTGTATATTACGAAACGTCAGGCTATTCTCTAGTTGTTTTTGAAGACGATTTTCTTTGTAATATATTATTTTGTTACCCATAAAAATATTCGGTATGGTACCTTTTATAAGCACATTAAAACAATACTTCTTTTTAAATATGAGTATTATATTTAAAATTGAAATGTATTTTCAACAATATTTGATTTCACACTTCTTTTAAAGACTCCAAACTTAATAACAATTTTATTCAAAAATGTTTAATCTGAATTAGAGCTAAGAAGCTATAATTTTCGTTGAGAAGGTCAGCTGCAATCCTATTATGTCTTGCAACCTATTATGGAGTAGTATAGAAATCTAAAACATAAAAATTTTCACACGACTCTTTTCCCGAACGACATAATAATTACAAAACCTCAACTGCCAATGCCCAGGTTTAAACGCAATCGTCAGTTTCAAAAGTTCAATACATTGAAAATTAGCTTAATTGCTGTTTAAGGTATTTTTGTTAACTCTCCTTTTTGTGTAATGTTACATAATAGTTACGTTGATATAAGGTAAGATCCTCTACTTATGTGCCTTGTAACGATAAGTAGAGATTATGGAGAAAATAAAAATATGTTCATTCACTGTACTTTACTAACAATGTATTTACAAAAAGGGCCTGGATTTTTTTTATTTCGCATAAGAAGCTTTTAATTTAATAGTAATTTTCTACGTAATAGTACTCGTATTTTGTTCTCAAGGCGTACTTTATTTAGTCATTAAATATAAATCTAAAATAAAATTTAAAACGTTCTTCATTTAAGTTTTTGCGTAGAAATGTAGCTTTTAATGTTTTTGCACAAGTAAAAAATTAATATGAAAATTTGAGCAATTGTATATTGTTTGTATTTGTACAAACTTTATTTCTTGTTTGGGTAATGTACATACGAACATTATTTTGAATATTCGAATATTAACCTCTTTAGTGGTTTCAAGTGACTGTACTCACAGCGGCCACGCTGAAACTATGTGCTGGTAAACCACATAGTTTCCTAAACCTAAAGAAGGGGGCTAAAATATACGAACAACTGTTAATAGGTGATCGGATGACTTGATAGTTAATAAGACTGTATCAATACGATACTTTTCTTCCTATTGATGCAGCAGCGTAATGCGGGAAACCGCGTAAGGGCATTTGTCAAACTCCATATAGCGACGTACGACCTTTCTTATGCAATAACGATCTCAATCTCTGTCCAGAAAGAAAGACTTCCCTCATTGCAAGGGAATTGGTAAGATATGGGTGTAACACCGCAGCGATAAGTGGGACCCATCTTAGTGGTCGTGGAGAACTGTGCGAGGGGCTTGAGGGATATACATACTTTTGGATGGGACATAGTAAGGATGTGAGGACTAGCAGTAATTTGCTTTTGGTAATGCCCTAGCGAGATGTCTGACTGGGCTACCTAAGGGTATTAATGATCGCTTAATGATATTACGTCTACAAGTTGCAAACAATAAATTTGTCAACATATTATTTACATTTTTTTGGATTTTATCTACATATTATTAACATTTTTTTTTGGATTTTATCGCGGTTTATTAGGTTCTTTACATGCAAGACGTTTGGTTATGGTCACGGGAAGACTGAATACTTACTTATTTAGTCTCTCAGTAATTTTAAGCAAAAACAAATAAATGCCCTGAAACTAGATGAGAATCGGCCGGGAGAGGTATCGCGTTACAAATATATAGAAAGCAATATCAGGATTGATAATACTTGCTTGTTTTGAGCGACTCTATGGTCATGTCCGGAGGCCTCATGACTACAAATTGATGACGAAAACTGGTGTTCATCAAGCGCTAATCATTAACATCCACCTATATGCAGCAGATAAACGGTGCTCGTACAAATCAGATGTAAAAAAGCTTGACACTTTTCATCTAAAGTGTCTAAAATCTGTTATGAACCAAGAACATGTGCCAAATACCGAAGTTCTGCGTCGTTACGGAATGAGTTGTGTAAAGGCTTTATTTATCCAATGACAGCTCAGAGAGCGTGGGTATGTCCTTCGTATAGATGATCGCCGTCTGCCTAAAACGGCACCTCTACCTACGTATACAGTTTTACTGCCGCACTTGCTCTAGGGCAGGGTTGAGCAACCTTTTAATCAAGGGGCCAATTTAAATTTTTTTTTGGCGTGTCGCACATAGATTAATTCTCATTAAAAATTTACGATACTTTATTTATAGTACACACACACACACACACACACACACATATATATATATATATATATATATATGTGTGTGTGTGTGTGTGTATATTCTTATATATAAAAATGAATCATAAAATGTGTTCGTAAGCGTAAAAATCAACAACGCCTGGCTCTATTTTACCAATTCTTTTTTTTCAAATGTGCGTTGAAGTCCAAGGATGGTTTTTACGGTGAGAAAAATTCGAATAATTTCCTGAAAACCCTAAAAACAGCCCTTTTCTTTTCCCCTTACAAATGTTTTTTTACTAAAATGTAGAGTGAATTTGAACTTTATTGCTATTCAATAAAGTTCATGTTAAATAATATATTAGGGAGCATTTTACGTAAGTTATTAATTATTAAATTCATCTTATTCGTAGACTGCATTTTAATTTAATTTACATACAGTAAAAATGGTATTAACTAGCTATTTCACATTACCTATTATATTGTTCCGGTGGCGTTAACAATGGAAAATTCCCGTTTTTAAACTATTGACTCCAAATTTTGTACGAATCTCCTCTCCTAACTCATGCCCAATAAGGATTACGGGGGTGGGCGTTAACAATGAAAATTTTAAATGTACTCGTATGTAACTCCGAAACTACTGAACCAATTTTTATCAATTTTTTTAAGCATTTGTAATTTGGTCCAACTTGGGAGATAGGGTAGTTTTTATCTTAATTGGATCCGATAAGTGGCGCTGCTATCAGTATGTAAGCTATCAAATTTTGTAGTTGTTATCCGGGCAGGACAACGTCTGTCGAGTCCGCTAGTATATAAATAAAATTGAATATTGCTAAGCGCATAACTCGAGAATGGCTCGACCGATTCGGCAATTTTTTTTGGTATGTTTCTTAAGGCCCACGGAAGGTTTTAATAGTAAAAAAAAAAAATAAAAAAAATTGAAAATAAATAAATAATTTTTACTATTAACTTTTGAAAGAACGAAGTCTGTCCGGGCAGCTAGTATATATATAAAATAAAAAAAAGTAAAGATTTGGTGGGCCGCATGAACATAATTAACGGGCCGCTTACGACCCGCGAGCCGCGTGTTGTTCATTCTTGCTCTAGGGAATTTAAAACTAAGTGTGGCTTAGCGAGCCAGTTTTTGTATTGATTCATTTTTCGATTAAGATTTAAGCCTTTGCCGAATAAAATGATGGCATTTGTCTAGAATATGAAATAAAGTTCTATTCTATAGAATTTTACCTCTCAGGTTGTACAATTTACACTTTATAATACTCGTTGTACGTCGATTTTAAACATCATTGATTCGTAGAAATAAGACTATGACTAGGTTTTCTCCTCTAATGAGCCGCAGTTTGATGTTACGTTGTTTGTAAGCCATGTTTACATTATAAAGAGAAAATTTAATACAAAATCATTTGAACAAATTCATTAATTTTAATTAGATGTATGATTATGGCTTCGTTATCGGGTTTTTCTGTATTTATTGTGCCAAACTTTGATAATCGTGACTAGATAATATTTTGAGCAGTTTTTTAATCTAATAATTTATTATTAAGAACAAATTTTCTGCTATCAAAACGCATCAATTGTTTTCGCCATTTTCAAAAATATAATGAATTTAAAATTTTAGAGTTTAGACATCTATTATATCCACTGAAATCGTGACTAAGTATAAAGAGGTTTCCCAAATTTCGAAAACTCATTCCACTTTATCTATATCTGAGGCCGCTGTCTTTGACATTATAAAGGGCCGAGGGCTCCATCAGATAATCTCGGCAGTCAAAAGAAGTGTAATTTTCAAGGCAATTCCATTGTCGCGGATCGTAAGCCGAGCTTCTCACGCTCCCACGAGCATCGAAAGTCGAAAATCCGTGAAATATTCAGATTGTTATGATTCTATCTGGCCCTTTGATACGTATTTATAAATGCAGACACGTGGAAACCTAATCGGATACTTCTTTGTTCGAAAACGCAATCAAGCGTAGACTCAACTCAAATTAGATTTTCTTTAGAATGAGTATCATGTGTGTATTATTATTCATGATAAGTCTAAAACATGTGTATGAGTGAAATTTTATTGTTGGATAGGTAAATCTTCGAACATACATTGCTAATATCTTTGTAGATATAGCCGAAAATACACAGCTACCATAGTATACTGTATTATAGCACGTTATGGCGAAGTATATTTGACAAAATTAATTGACGAATTCAGTAATGATAATTAATGGAAAAAATGTAAATATTTTTAATAAACCTTATGAAGGTAGAGCACAGAAAGAAATATCCTGTCCAAAACTACATTACAGAAGATCACAGCTAATTAACAATGATCTTAAGTTAGTGGTATGTTTCTGCGATGGTAAGGTGGCTCTGGCCACGAGTTCTGGCATGTTGGGAAGGTCGGGGTAGGGTTGGCAACGCACTTGCGATGCTTCTGGCATTGCACGCATCCATAGGCTACGGTAATTGCTTATCATCAGGACCGTAAGCTTGTTCCCCACCCCAGTTATATTATATATAAAAGGTGAAAAGTGCCTTAAAATGTAAAATATATAGAAATCTTTAAGTGTACGGCTAAACCTAATTAGGATTATCAAACCTTAAAGGCTTAAAGAAAGAGTTGGCAGGTGTGAACTTTCAAAACCAAATAAATATATTTTACACTTCTATCTTCCAAAATAAAAACAATTAAAATTATTATAGCAAATAATCCAAATCACAAAGATTATACGTATTCGACTTTTGCTTCAAAACTTTTAATTTAAGTAAGAGAAAGATTCAACTTGGAACCGAAACGCGTTCGAGAACATTATGATTTTAATACATAAATCAAAAACGAAATTATTTGAAGTTTCGCTCAATTAAATCATATTAATGAAATACGGCTGCTATAATTTTGTTTCTAAGACGGGAAATATTTTACAAGCACAGAATTCGTCGGCAAGAATTTGTATGTATTATATTGCTAATAGTCTCGCATTGTCTCAATTTGTATGAAGATTAATTTCCTGAGCCTGGAGAATCTGTTATGTGAACCAACGCAAATAATTGAATTCTAGATATGACATGAAAAAATTAAAAATTTCGACTTTTCAGAAAAAAAATGTATTCTAATCTATTTTAAATTTCTTTTCATTTTTATCTACTTTTCTTAAAATGTTTTAAGTAACTTTCTAGTGGAAGAATCATCAACTAACAGTAAACAGCCTTATTTTTTTTTAGTATTACTGTAAAAAAAATAACGGTTAGCCATTCAATTTAATTAAATGCATAGAGAAGTTATCTAAAATATACGACTAATGAATTAAAATGAGTAAAATATAGCTGTGTATAGAAAAAAAAACTATTGTTCTTCATAATTTACTTAAAAAATTAAAAAAAAAAAAGGTTAAATATATTTAAATTTGAGTGATTAAGGCGATTGTTTTAAAATTATTTAAAATAACCAATAAAAAAATACACATATAACCGTTTGATATTTAGAACACTTTTTTAAATATTTTTTTGTTATTAAAAGTGGTCACTCGACTGATGTATATTTTTTTTGGTTTTTCTTTATTTAAAAAGTGTTATTCTGATATTTTGTTTTCATGATAAACTAAAATAAAATATTTTTTTTTAATTGAGCGTTCGTATCAAGATTTTTCAAATTCCGAACTTTCAGATAAATAATTCTACTTTTAATTTTAAAGTAATTTCTGAATAGATAACTGTTTTACTATATTGAATATTCTGTATGCTATATATCCGCGTTTCGGGTCTATCAATCTTTTACGTCAGTTGCACGTCCCAACGGTTTTCAAACGATTATGCTTACTTAAGTGCATGTCGGGACCTGCCTCATCAAAAACACCGTCTAACTTGAAAGTCTAGCACTCTTTATGACAAGCTTATTTAAACTTAATTATATGTTAATTACGCTACACCTAATGTAACGTGTATTTTTTTTTTTTTGTCTGAGGTATTATAGAACTGTTGACTCGATAATACAGAAAATTAAACGAAAGATTGCACATATCTGATAAGGTAACAAGTTAAATAATATAAGGTAAATAAGGTAATTTTTATTAAGTTCTATGTTAAAAAATGAGTTTTTGATGATAAAAGAAGAATCGTAAGGAAACTTGCGGCTTCGTTTATGATCCAGACTTGCGAGTAAAATCAACTATCAAAATTATTTTTACTTATTCTCGTTAGTTCTTTGTTTTAATTAACCTCCTGATCCTGTATGCCAATTATGGACCCCTGATATTCCGTTAGAGATCGATAAACAGAAACCTTCATTACCTCTTTTTCGATGTTCAATACGCAGGAAATCTTGATGATTAGTTCTGGGTCTGAACCCTTCTTTAGTTTATATTTTTCACTTGTTAGCCAAATATGTCCCTAAAGTATTCGAATCAAACTGCTTCGGTGTTAATTAATTTAATATATTATCTCGTAAATATACCCTTTAAAAAAAATAGTGAGTAGTAATTCCATAAAGCGTAGTTTTATTTCATTTATATATTTATTTTTGCGTTAGAAATAAATATAATTTTAGAGATTGCTTGATATATACAAGATATATCGTACGTAAATCCAAAAAATGCTGTATCACATTCTTTAGTATGAATAGTATTTTTAAACCCGAAATGTACATAAAAAACAATGATGTTTCGTGTTGTTTTCTAATATTTACGCGAATTTCACTTATTATAATGAAACAACTTTTTCGCATTTACTTACAAACTTGGTCCTCCCGTGACAGTGGTTGCTGTAAAGTATCCGAAACGTCGGACATTTATGGTAAAAAAACTTAATAAACGGCGATAAAATCCGAATAATTTATTATAGTGAATGAAGTTTCGATTTGTCTTAACCTAATGTTTATAGCTAATTTTATAGGTATAATTGAAATGATAGTAATACCAAATGAAGTCGAGTGTAGAGCAAGTTTGTACCTAATATTATTATTCTATAGTATTATTATTATTATGTGCTTCATTGTGTTTCAAGACCATATCATTCTACGATGTGTTGTGTTATGAACTTCGGGTGTTTCTGTGCTAGAACTTTGTATCTGTGATACTGAGTGACATGCAATTTCTAGATTCTGATAAGCAGGCGTTTGTGTGTGATGCAACGGAATTAGCATTTCTAGTACACTGGTGTGTGTGTATGTGTGTGTGTGTGTGTGATTTATTCTTGTTAAATAGCAGATATATTTTGTTGTGATTATACCTTATTACCCGACTGCCAAGGAAGGGTTATGTTTTTCGCGCGTAACTTGTATGTATGTATATTTGTATGTATTCTTTACTACCTCATATTTCCAGAACCACTGAACGGATTTACATAATTGAGGTATCGTTAGGTTTGTCTTAGCTGTCCAAGTGTTCTTAGATAGGTGACATTAAAAAAAATCAAACATGGCGGCTGCGCGAAGCCATTGTAGTTAATAAAAAAAAATTTTTTTTCTCGAATACTATAATATGGGTATCAAATTGAAGGGCACAATACGAGAATTTTAAAAAGGTATATCATGATTATTATTACCGTAATACTAATAAAGAAATACAATATTAAAGTTTAAAAAATGTGGACTTTGCTCTTTCTCACGCCTATGCCATGCCAAACTCGCCTCCTAGGCGACGATCAACTTCGGGGTGTAGCCTTTCTAATAAAATACAATGGTTAAAAAAAACATACAATTAAAATTACAAATAAAAATTAATAAATGTCACACCAATTTACAATTATATTAATAAAATCAATAACAAATACATAATACCAAATACAAACTTATAATTTTAATAATTTTATTATATTAAAACTAATAGTTGTTGACTTAAGCAGTCACCTATTTGCTAAAGGTCAGGCTTACGTTGATTTGAGCAGAGTGAGATCTTTCTCCGGGCTTGCTATCAGTTCTCTTGACCCTAAAAAATTACTTAATAAACCACATGATGTAAACTGTTTTAATAAATTGAACCGATTACGCAATTTGTCTGACTAAAAAGACATAAATGACAATGACATGCACAAAGAGAGAATGATTTGACTTATCCTTCAATTTCATGCCTCCGACTGCATATTATCTACGACGTTGCATAAAGTTCCGAAGGACTACCGTATTAATATATTTTAAATGTACAGCACAAAATGTTTGATATTGTTTCTATTTATTTCGCTGACTTTGTGTGCATATTGAATTTTTATCTTGTTCCAGCTTTTTCAGTTGATTTTCTATTAGTTGTTCTTCACGCAGGCGGGTTTTTTGTTTTTTTTTAATTATCATTTTATTGTAGAATAATGATCATTTTTGTCGATATCTTATGTACATATAAAAAATAATACAATTTACTATGTGTAATGAAGATGTAGGTACTTTATGTGTTTGATTTAATTTCATTAGAGAAATGAGCTTAAAGTAATTATTTACTGACGAGTAGAAACTTTAAAATGTTTTTTTTATAATGAGTAGAAATCTTCACTTTACTTTATTAACTTCTAAAAAACTTTTCGCTTAAAGCTTAAATTTCTTTTGGGTATCTTTTATCACCGCTTGCAGGCAAAAGTAAACATTATTTTTATATGAAATTACAAAAATTTATTCTGCAATTTTCACATACCAATGTGTTAAAATTAGAACAGGTGTCTTTCTGAAAATTCTCTTGAATTGTACAGTATTCCCGTGGATGTCATCGGTGGCTTCAGGAATCCTTACCACGGATAGTATGTGGAAAGAAACACTTGAAAATCCACTTTTGTCTCAAGACAAAGAAAAGGAATTTTTAAGAATTCTCACATGTGTAGGAAACGATATTCTGTTAGAGTATAAAAACAAGAAAACGTATCCATTCTTATTTCTGTTTCATAAATAAATAAAAAAGGAACATAATCTAGAAGTAAAGATGTCATATAATTTTTAAATTTTCCAACGTTACAAATCGACGAACCCAACTCCGTTAACTTAAAAAGACATTTTAAAACGAATTGTCACTTCAGGATTATCAATCAAATATTTCTTACTTTATACTCAACTAACGCAAAAGTAAGATAATGTAATTTATAAAGTTTAATAGGACCGCAGTGTAAGGACGTTTTTGTTATTGGATCTAATAAAACCGGTGTTCTGAGTGATTAAGTATTATGTAAGATTTAGTTTTTAACAGTATTAAATACTAAGTATAAAGCTTTAGCCATTTTTAAAGCTGCTGTGTGGTTACGGCATTAAGAATATAGCCACCTCCTCTCTTGCCGTGGGTGTTGTAAGAGGCGAGTAAGGGATAACACAGTTCCACTACCACCTTGGAATTTAAAAAGCCAACCAACAGCGGAATAACCATCTAACGGCTGGGTTTAAATTACACAGGCCGAAGACGGACAGCAACGTCTTCTGTGCGACAAAGCCCGCCCTTCGGTCACGAACCCGCCAGCCCAGCGTGATGACTGACTATGGGCAAAACAAATGAGTTCACTCCATTTTTGGCGCGAACTTGTGGAAGCCTATGTCCAGCAGTGGACTGTATTAGGCTGAACTGAAGTGAATTTTCAAGACAAGAAGTTAGTTTTGGTAAGTGTTATGAAGTTACTTGATATGTTCTTGTCCAATGGCATCGTGTAACATTGCGTCGTTTCGCACCACGTTGCTGGGTTTATTGCTAGTTTATTGCCGTCATTAATATAATAATAAATAATCGCATTACCTTCAACTACTCCCAGTAGGATGTGGATCCTGTTTCGGGTGTCCAAAAACATATAATTTTCACGCAAAATCATCTAGACCGCTAAAAGCCATGTATGGTCGATACAAATATTTGTTATGTACTTCAAACGAATCCACAATCGGTGCATGTAGGGCAGTTACTGTGACCACTGGGCTAACCTTGTTGTTGGACAACGAGGTAAGCCCAGTTGCTATATTTGTTCACAAACTGTTACATTTCAAGCAAGAAAAATTTTGAATTTAACGATTATAAGCAATTAATTGTTTTCTAAATATAGGAATCAGGCTTAAGTCGGAAAATTCTGACCAAATGTAATACAAAAAAACCGGCCAAGTGCGAGTCGGGCTCGCACACCGAGGGTTCCGTACAAACAAAATGATTATAAATATTTTTATTATTTGATGTAAATAAAAATTTATGCTTTTTGCAATTTTTCCTTTATCTGTGCTATAAGACGTTGCTTCGTACCAAATTTGAAGATTCTGAGTTCACGGGAAGCATCCTGTAGGTTTAATTCCCTTGTCAATTTGAGTGTCAAAATTTGCAGCATAAACGGCTGTATCTTTTGATTGCGTTAGTTTAGAAGTTTGATTCTTGCACAGCTCTAAGGAACAGTAGAGTTGAGTATTTCATATGAATTTTAGCTTGATACCTTAACGTGTTCCTGAGAAAAAGGGTCTTGACAGACAGACGACAAAGTGATTCTATAAGGATACCGTGTTTTTCTTTTGGGGTAAGGAACCCTAAAAATTGTAATGAATCTAAAGTAACCAATACATATTTACGTCAAAATAAGACTGTTAAAATTCGAATTTTCTAACACACATACGATGCTATAATTCCTGGTTTCGAACAAGCAAGTTAATTAAATAAGAAATTATGCGGTGAGGCGCGAGTGAAACTAGTTCCATATTACTTAACGCCGTTGAACCACTGAATGAACTTTATAATAAGGCCTGGGCAAAGTGATTTTGAAATAGATTTTCCGTGTAACGTAACGGCTGAATATCGTTACTTTCAAGTAGACATCTCTGTATATTTATCCGTAATTGTAACCATATCACAACCGATCCGATGTGTTGGTGCGAGTAGTCGCCTAAAACACCGATGTTTAACGAGTTGCATTCCCACTCGGGATAGATATTTGTCGGTATTTGTCCAAATATTTCTTTCCGGTCTGAATGTCTGTCCTTGTAGGTCTCCCCACCGTGCCTCGGAGAACACGTATATATATATATATATATATATATATATATATATATATATATATATATGTAAAAGAATCACTTGATTGAATGGCTGAATTTTTTTGAATTTTGCTATTATATATGCTAATTATATATAGCTTATATAGACCATAGCTTATATAATACGACTAAGTCGTCGACAAGCGTACGGCTCAATACGATGCGAAGCGAATACCGTAACTTATAGACGTCTGCAACAACAGAAACATCGCAAGCGCGTTGCCGACCCTATCTCCAATTTCCCCAGAAGGTCTGCTTACCTTACTCACCACAGGAACACAACACTGCTTGATAGTAGTATTATTTAACTGTGATCTTCTGTAAGATCGAGGTACTTCCCCAATCGGGCTGCTCCAGATTTTGAGCACGGTATTTCCCATTGTACCCTGCCTCAGTTAATTAATCATAAATATATTTTTAATTATCTTATGAACAAGTAATAAAATTTTATTTAAATATTATTTTGGTACTATCATTATACACAAAAACAGTATTATCAAATTATCAAATTCTATAGTACTTTCCTGGTATCCTTTTTGTAAAGAGTACGTAAGATAATAGCCGTTAACAGAGGGTTACGGCTCAAAAGCCTATCGAATGAAGGAATCATGCGTTCAATCAAGTTACGATTTCGTAGTATTAGTAGCATTAATCAAAAAGCGCATTTTTATATGGGCATACAGTTATTATAAATTATTTGTAAAGACATAAAAAATCGTGCTTAATCGCTGTTATAGCGATTATATTTTTGTTGTTTCTTTTCCTATGTTCCTTATGCTGTACAATAAAGAATATTTGTATTTTATAATTATTTAATCATTTTATTAATAGGAATTGTTTAGTACATATTATTTTATCATATTTTCCTTTATTTCTTGGGTGAATCTACAGCTATTTATACTTAGTTAGTATACACATACACATCATTACGAAACCAATTACAGATTAATACAGGTAGAATTATATTAAAGTAGGTCATAAATTAAACAATTCATACATATGTGGGTCGATATCATGAATCGAATTCAATTCCCATTTTTTTTCGCTTTTAAAAAATCCTCGTTTTATTAGTATTGGGGAGCAAATAATGTTTACAATTACAGTTTTATTTATAGAGTATGTAAAGTTATGCATGGTATTTGCTTTAAATTACCAGATATTGAAGATTGGGTAGCGCGAATTAGTGAGCAGATGAGTCGAATGAAAACCCTCCGAATGTTAATTATTTGATAACACGAAGAGAATAAATTATAATAATACTGCATACAGCATGTACGCAGCTTACATCCGAAGTTCCGTTTTCGTGGTGAGGAGGAGGCTCTGATGATTATTCATTGCCTTCACGCTTATTGTACAAGTTTAAAACAGAATAACAACTTACAATTACCTCGAAAAACCCTTTTTGTAAAACGTTTGTATATTCAATTTAATAAAGCTGTTTAAATGATATATTATTTTATTTTATATTATTTTGCACTTTTGTGTTTAAGTATGTCGAATATTAATTTATTTTATTATTTGTGAAATTAATTTCATGTTTATTTGTGACAAGTTACTTTAATTCTATTGAAAAACGTATTTAAAGTTAAAGACAAAAGTATTTTAGATCGTTCTAGTCTAAATAAAGTTACGCGTACGAGTAAACAGGTGCAGGACAGAAATAATATATATTTTATTGTACACTACATAGAAAAAATTGCAAACTTAGTAACTTACTAGTTAAATCTATAAAACTATAGACAAGTACTATAAGTTAGTGCTAAAGCGAATACATAGAGTGTATAATATTTATTCCTGCCAATTACAAAATAAACACGAAATAAATTTTACTTTTATCTTTAAATACCATATCGTATTTTTATTTGTGCGCTCATAAAGTACAATACACGTTCCTAATTACGTAAATACAACTCAAGACGAGACTACTCTCTGAAAACAATAAATATCATGCATGTCACGGAGCTTTATTTATTTCTACCCTCATAATAAGCGTGCGTCTGACAATGCTGATTTCATCTGTTATTCCATTAACAGACACAAAACAAATTTATAAATATGTTTAGAAAACATTTCGTTTATATAATTCGTAGCTAACTAAACATTATATAAATGAAAATTTCTGAAGATAAACTAGTAAATGAATGAATTTTGTTATATATAATATATACAGTAACCAGTCCATGGCCATGGTTGCTGTAAAGTATCTGAAATGAAAAAAAAAGCTGAAAAAGTTGTTTCAATATATTTTTTAAATCAATTTTGGTACTATATAATACATATTTCATATTATGATAAGGATTCATAGGTAGAAGAATTTAACGCAACATAGCTGTATATTTTTGTCCATAATAAAAACTCAATTTAAATGTTAAGCTCAAGTAGAGCTAACTTGTAGACTTTATAAACCGAGAATCTCACGACCTCTGATATTTTTTCAATCTCACGGATCGTTGCTATCTTTGTAAAACATTAATATCAATATCTTTAGCATAGATTGAAAAGACTTCGAATTCGGGATAAAAGCGAAAAGCCAGGAAAAAGTAGAATAATAATATTACAGACAAGATAATCTTCTAAATTTACAGTAACTCTCAATTTATTTTATCATTCTGTAATATATTTATAGCCTACAAATTTTTGCCCGCAGCTATATCCGCGTGGGTCTCGGTTTGATGAAAAGGAAATAAAACTAAACATTTTCCGATATTAGGAAGTATTGTTTTTTAGAATTGTTCTATTTTTTTTTGTAAATCCATTAGGGAAAATTTTAAATTTTAGTTATAGAAATACGTTTTTGTCAATTAAATCAAATAAAAATAAAAAATTTGTTATTATAGGCATCGCCTATATAATGTATCTAGGTACTACTACATCTTCGTAATTCAAACTACTACAAATATAACATAATATTGTACAAAATATTTTGATTTTTAGTTATAAAGCATTTGAAAAGGGTCTAAATAATTAAACACCAGGTAGGAACGAAGTTCCTTCGGATAGTATAGAAGTAACACAATTTGAAAAAAAAAAATGTTGAATTTTATATATATATTCAAGTTTTGATTTTGTTTCAATTTTTGTTGATTGGTTTTTAATTCAGTACATAAAAGTATTTAGCAAATTTAGTATTTAAAAAAAATACCGTAAAATAAATTAATCAAACAAAATAATAGCAATAATAATAATTCAAACTATTAAGTGAAATAAAAAAACATATGGCTTTATTTATTTTTGTCGACAGTATAAAATTACATAAATAATTTTAAAAAAGCTTACTAGTAATATTTTAGTTTTACAAACGTCATATTTTACAGTCGTGTGACTGATATTACGTTACTTCCGGTATATATTTTTCTTATGGTTTTAGTATCACATTTTTTTCAGTTCGCTCGCCCAGCCAAATGTCAAGCCTGCCGTAAGGAAATTCGTTCCAATAATAAATTTATAATAATAATATTATTATTGTATATATTATTATTAAAATAAAATAGTTTAACTACGCACATATGCTCTAGAATGTCCTGACGAGCGGCGACAATAGCAACAACGCAAGGACCACCGCCTATATTAATAGCGTCTGCGGCTAGCGGACAATCAGTTCGATTCCTTCGAAAGGCGCATCCGTGACACGGGACAATATTATAAAGATCGAGCTAGGATGCTATATGCCGACTTCCACGCGTACCACATGACCTGTCGGGCTTATAGATTTATCTTTGCGACCTCTTAGCTATAACGTCTACTTTAACTATATTGTCACCTATTAACATTAATATGTAGAATCTTAGCTATTTTACAAAGATTAGTCCCAGTGCAATACTGAGTCATCAGTAATATTTTTTGAATGAAGTTCCTTATCGCGCAGTACAGGCACTGAGCGGGGTGGGAGCGATATCAAACAAAACCGTAACAAGACTTACTTTCGAAACTTCTCGCTATCATATAAAATATTCTTCAATTTAATAAACATTTATATTCTTTATATATAAAAATTTTTAATTAAAAAATTTCTTTTAACTCGCGACAACTCTATAATTATATAGTATAGCATAGTACATATATTCCATCATATAGCGTAGTGATGCGTCGCCACTGCCTGTATCACCACGCCAACAATCAGATCTACCCTCACCTATAGATGTTTTATGCGTGGCGATGCCAATAGTCAGATCAGTCTAATTTCTATATTATATTATTTTCTCAATCACAAATTTTCTAAAAGACTTCACCAGACCCTTTCACTTGATATTACGATTGTTCTCGCGCCATTTACGATATTTCAGCGCGTTGATTGTATTATGACGTCGTAAATTCGATAAGGGACTACACTGGCCCTTTGGCGTTAAGTAACAAATCTGACCATGACCTTACACCGCGATAGATATTTAGCCAGTCGAATCCAATAGAAATCCCCTAGAGCTATGCCTAACTTTATCCGATCTTGGTAAATTCGAAACCTTTTATACGGTTAGGTTTATTTAAAAGTTTTGGTTTGTTTTTAAATTTATAGGTCTTCGTCGTTATTCTTCTTGTTGATTTGGAAGAGGATCGTTCTGTATATTATAACAATTTTTATTTTGTCAAATTAAAATGACTACTATAAGCGCTGGTAACGCGTGTAGTGTATTACATTTTGAATTAGCCTTACCCTAGATTTTGTCCGTCTGTATTCTCAGTTTTTAATTTTTTAAACAAATACACACATTTTGCATACGCCGCGTTGGTGCAGCGGTCACAGCCATGGTTTGTACCTGTTGCGCTGGCGGTTTCGGGTTCGATCCCCGCACATGACAAACATTTGTATTGGCCATACAGGTGTTAGCCGTAGTCTGGGTGTTTGTGCAGTCCTAGTGGGTCTCCGCACCGTGCCTCGGAGCGCACGTTAAGCCCTCGGTCCCGGTTGTTATCATGTACACCTAATAGCGATCGTTACTCATAGTAGGGAGTATATCCGCCAACCCGCATTTGAGCAGCGTGATGGATTAAGCTCTGATCCTTCTCCTACATGGGGAAAGAGGCCTATGCCCAGTAGTGGGATATTACAGGCTGAAGCGACACATTTTGCAAAAAAACATTTATTACCTATTAAATGCCTAAATACAAAGTCTCGTGGTTTATCTTAAATACAGCCGTGTTCATCTTCAGGCCATTTTTAAAAATCGATCCAATAAAAGATAGAGCCTATATCTATGCTCCAGATCTAGTCGTTCTCTATATTAGTAACTTTCGCATTAGGATTTAACGTTGAATTGAAGAGTGTACTAAAAGATTAAAGCAATTTCAACTTTCATTAACATTTGAAATTTTAAAACATTATAGAGTATCATTAAAACTTCGGAATGTAAATACTGACACACGCCAGTCATGATGAATTGAAGAAATAAAACACACAGAAGGACCAGCAGACATTCTGCTACGCCATTTACTAAGTTGTGTCTTACGCATCATTAATTTCCCCTTTTCCTAATATCCAAGACAAAGTGTTACTAAGTATCGGTGAGAGTCTGAGGCCTTTCAGAATTCATTAATATTAAGACGTGACGCAATAAAAATACAAAAGGTAATTAATTTTTTCTGTTGATATTTTAAGGATGAAAATAAGTTCATATAAAGCTCCATAACACAAAAATCGTTTATTAAATAATGAAGATTTAAATAAAAAAATGTTTTTACGGCACTCTAAAATAATTTATTTAATACTTATTTTAGTCACATATGATCAAATCCAATGTGTTCAAAGTTTTTATTTACTAATTTTTAGATACCTAATATATATTTTATCACATCTCTACATGTATACTTTATCGTTCAAAACTCTCTTATTGTGTGTTATTTATTCTGAAAAAGTAACTTGACCATATTTTAGTTATCTACTAAGTTTCCCATCTCCATTGTAGGTCACACACTCATCACAACAGGATATTAAAAAACCAAGTACGCTGAGACTCAAACCAGTTTCTAATAACAGCTGAATATTTTTAACGTTGACCTGAATGAGTGAATGATGTCCTCATTTCATAATCATAACACGTAGACATTATCATAATATTGAATTGTCGAGCGAACTCAGTGTGTGCAATGTTTACCGAAAACTTGGTTCAGTAAAAGTAAGTGGGGTTGAAAAAGTTATAACAAGATTTCAAGAAAAAAACATAATTATATTAATAGAACTATAAATTGCTTTTTAACAATAGACCAAATATTTTAACAAGTTTTGTATTTTTTCTATCTTTCAAATCTTTTTTTTTTTTTTTTTGTTAAAGTAAAATAGTAACTTAAGTAAAAACAAACTGAACTAGAAAGTCATTACATTTAAATTAATATTGTTAGATAATATTGTCCAACTAAATTGAAGTGAAACATTTCTGAAAAACGTAAACTTAATAAAAAATCTTGGTAATTAAATTTCCATTTATCTATATCTATAATTTATATTTAAAATAATCTTACATACATGTATACACAGATTAGTTATTGTACTCATTGTTAATAAGCTGTCCTCCATTGTATGAAGTATCCTTTGTGTGACACTGATTTCTCCACTATGATTATGTATGAAGTGCTCTCATCGTCAATTGGTCTTTTAACCGGTAGCTAATTAATGAATAACTACTTTGGACGGTGTAGTCGTTGAAGCGCCTTTTGCGGAAGAAAATGATTTTCGCAATTTTCATTCATTGGAATTTTTTAATAAAACTGCAAAAATAAATGAGAAAAGTAACAGTTGCCACACTGAAACTATCACAATATGTTTCATATCGAGATTTTTTCTAAAAAGATTGTATTAAAGATTAATCCACCGTTGTACTACACTGCATACGAGTAGATATTTTAAAGTTCCTGCCGAAACTTTTATGTTTTCTCACAATATTTATTTTCATAATTTCTCAAAATTCTGAAAATTAGAAACAACGCCCATTAATAAGGACGGGCTTTTTGTCCTTTATGAATAAAACTATATAAATATAGCGTGTCTTATGCAAAAATAATAATGTCGAACTTGCAACTTGCACTTCATTGTTGTTGAACAAATTGAAAAAAAAAACAAAAGTGAAAAAAGTAGTAAAAATAGATCAATAGATATTTTGATCAAATTTTTTTTAAATTCTTTAAAAATTTATTTAAAATCAATTTGTTCAAAGAAAGTTAAAAGTTAGATTAAAGTACGGAATAGTCAAACATTTATGAGAATCCAATATCAACTATAACGATTGAAAAGCAATTTATATTTCTTGTTGTATGAGACTACCATTTGTAGTGCTCATGTCGTGTTTTATTGCTATTAAATTGAGAGTGTTCTTAGGAACTTTTATCAAAAATATATTTTTATTTTCATATTTCCTTTTTAATCTTCATTATTTTTCACATAAATTCAAGAATCTCGTAGTAAGGTGCATAATTTAAAAATTATCATAGTTTAAACTTGTTATTTTCTGACTTTTATTGATTTGTAGATTATAAGCTGTTATAGTTTGTTTTTTTTTTTGTATTTTAAGTCATTGTCGATATAAAACAAACTGCATCGACATTACTACTTTATTATTATATTAATAGGTACTAATCAATAATTTGTAGGTTAATATGCAAACACTGACGGGAGATCGGAATTAGAAAAGTTGTGAAGTTTCCCGAACACTGCACTGTCAAGGAAGATTCGGCAGTTTGACTCAAAATTAGACTTACCTTCTCGAACTACGTAGCCTAGTATAATATATACTTTTTTTATTTCAGAATTTACATCCACGGGCTCAAAATGCCCATGCCTTTTGTTAATCATACATGCATTATAATAATACCACAGGCAGTTTTTATTATTACTACAGATCGACGTGATCGTGAGATGTTGATTGTCAGATAAGGTCTACAGTACCTCATTTCGAAAAGATTTTCTCTATCTATATGAGGCAACTGGTTGACATCTCCGATGAGAACAACTTCTTTTGCCCCTGAAAGTCGTGCCGCTATTACTATAGCTCCAAAATGGTTCATAAGAGCTTCGTCCATCGTTAAACGGATACATTTCGTGCCTTCTTTAAATCAATTTGTTAAAATGGAGGAGAACGTACGAGTAATAGTACGTTCCCAAGACCTGATTTTGTCGCCAAAGCGGCGGGCCAGTTTCTCTTTAAGATCTTTGGCAGCTTCGACCGTGCGTCGTGGTAACTACTATTTCTACATTATAATTGCCATCATTCCGCACCCAGGTACCTCATTTATCAACTCCAGCTTCGGCAATTTCTAGCCTACGAGGCCCGCGTCGAGTATAATATATACTATGGCAGTATAGTATATGTACTTATTAATGATTATGAGATATGTATTATGAGGTAGTAATTACAAGAGGATACAGAATATAAACATTATACCTACATAATTTTACTTTTAATTCTGTTAATTTGTTGAGAAACCCAAACCAAAGCTTTTGAATTTCTGTATCGTTCATTATCCATTTTGTAGAGGATACCAGAGTATTTACTTATTAAACTCGATGTTGGTAATGTAGCTTAACAGTATAATTTCAATCCAACTATACTTATAGTCTCACTTCACTTCAGCCTATCGCAGTCCACTGCTGGACATAGGCCTCCCCAAGTTCGCGCCACACATCCCGGTCTTCCGCAATCCTCATCCAGCCTACACCGGCAATTTTACGTAGATCGTCGGTCCAACGGGCCGGAGGACGTCCCACACTGCGTTTGCCAAGACGCGGTCTCCACTCTAGGACCCGTCTACTCCAACGGCCATCGGTCCTGCGACACAGATGACCAGCCCACTGCCACTTCAACTTGCTAATTCTGTGGGCTATGTCGGTTACTTTCGTTCTCTCGCGGATAGTCTCATTTCTAATCCTGTCTTTGAGAGAGACCCCAAGCATAGCCCGTTCCATTGCACGTTGTGCGACTTTAAACTTGTGGACCAGTCCCTTGGTCAGTGTCCACGTCTCGGCTCCGTATGTTAACACAGGCAGGACGCATTGCTCGAAAACTTTTGTCTTCAAGCATTGCGGAATCTTCGAAGTGAAGACTCGACGGAGTCTGCCAAACGCCGCCCAGCCCAACCGAATACTTATAGTCTGCCAATGCTTTATGTACACTAAGTGCACAAACGCTGGAAAATAGTTAAATAAAATAAATAAATATCTACAATACACGATCGTCTGTTCCTAAACTAAGCAACTTAATGCATGGGTTTATAGGTAACAGCCGAATGGTATAGATACTAATATTTTTTTTGATCAACATATAAGGATCGGTATCCTGTATTAGGTTATTAGAAAAGTAACAATATACGAGACAATACTTATTTAATGTTTTCATAGCCTCAACAACATGTTTTACTGGGTGACAAATACGCTGTTCAGATACATGCGACATTACCGACAAGTTATGGTCGCTTTGAGGTTATTACAAAATTTCGTCTTTTAAATAATGGCAAGTGGCCATATTTTTCGGCTGGCCATATTCGACCCAGGTACTATATAAATAAATATATTACACCCGGACTCGGGTTGGGAATCGAACCCGCAATCCCCGGAGCAGAAAGCAGGGTCACTACAAACTGCGCCAACGGGCTAGTCGAAGTTAGGTTTTGGTGATCTAGTTCAGCGAATAGGTATTAGAAATACATGAAGCAAACTTAGTAGGCATATTAGATGACGATCCGCTGTCGATAATATTATAAATTATAAATTTTGTCAAAAAACATTTCATTATAATATATTTTTTCTATTTTTTTAAATGACTTGAAGTAATTAAAGAAATTTTTGTTCATGTCGTTGTTTTTAATTAAAGAAAATAATACATTGTGCACCGTTTTTGTCTCTTAGATGTATACAAAAAAAGTAACTAAAACATTTAAAAGCGTGAAAATTTCACTGGAAAATCTCAACAAATGATTCCAGGGGTGTTTATTTACCTTTCAACCTGAACTCAGATGTAAGAGGTGTCCACGGAATTTGTAATAACATCCAGGGAAATTGCGTCAAATGAGTGGAATATGGAACGCAAAAGCAACTAAATTCATACGACGCTTAAACATGATATTGCTCATTTTGGAGATTTGACGTTGCATCGCTTCAATTATTAATTCCGTATATAAAATGTGAGATGAGGTCAATATAAGTAACCTACGTGTTTTATTTACATCATAGGTACGTAAGTTTGATAATTTTTGTTCATATTTTTATAAAACTACATTTTCTTTAGTGAAAATATTCTATGTACCAACTGCTTTATGCCTACTAGAAATATTTTTCTACTAATTGTTTTCTTTAAGAAATCACTTTTTATAATAACGCCGTCATTTTTTTTTATAAATTATGTATTTTTATAAAGTTTTAATGATTTAAGCAATCCTAAGTGTCTACTTTAGATGTGACGTTTTAATCTGTTCATTTAAGTACAAATGTCCAATTTAATTTACAGAATTTATAAACAAACTAGTATAAAAGAAATGAAAAAATAGTTTTTGTAGGCTACTAGTTACTTTGGACGTATTATACAATGTTTAAAGACAAGTTGACATGTATATATAACGACTTTAACATGTACATAATAATTTAATACCCCATTACCGAAGACCGTATCGAAAACACATATATAGTTCAAATTTTCATACTAAAAAAAGATTGTTCCGCTAAAACACCCACATATAATTATTTATCAGGTAAAATATTCACAATTAATGTTTTCCGGTGTAACAATTATGAAGTAGCATTAATGAATCAGGGTTTATAAAAAGGATTCATTGCATCGAATGATTAGCAATGGAAGCCTGTAGGATTACGTAACAAAGCCCTCTCGACTCCAGTTCTGAGAGAGGATTCCATTATGACGAGGGCTTCTTATAATCAGCCTTTCAATAATATTGATCCACACCGATATATTTTTGTGATATTTTATGTGTTTTGTATATAAAAATAAATTATAACCCGGGGCTACTAAAAAATTTGAAGGTAATTAAAAATTAACAAGCTTGTGTTTTGTACACTCGCGATAGTGTTGTAGTGATAGTCACGTCATAAAGCTTTAGTTAGTAGACAATAGTGCAAAGTTATCTAGTCTCAGTTTAAGGAATATTAACTGCTTATTCCTTTATTTCGATACTCAATTATAAATTTAATTCACATACATATATAAAACATATATTATGGGAGCGGATCATTTTAATCTATCGACTACATAATATTGATTACAAAGTACATTAATTTTAAAGCCTAAATATTCATAACAAGACAACATATTTATGAATAACAGCCCAGTAAATCATCGATTTTATTTACATGAAAAGCAGAATTTACGTGAGTTATTTAATTAAAATACGTGTCGTATTGCGTTTAGACTGAAAGTCAACTTTTTTCTTTCCCTTTTTTTTCTCTTCATTTCTTTTGTCAGCTATGCGTT
Organism: Melitaea cinxia; assembly: GCF_905220565.1. Taxonomy (NCBI): domain Eukaryota; kingdom Metazoa; phylum Arthropoda; class Insecta; order Lepidoptera; family Nymphalidae; genus Melitaea; species Melitaea cinxia. Next base: position 4,420,975 of record NC_059409.1, on the reverse strand, counting down.
TCAGTCTATACTGATCGTCTTGCACTGCTAACGTTCTGAGAGGTGGTAATCTGTTTATCCTTTATATTATTTTTAAATCATCATCATTCGGTAAAGCTCTAGATTAAGAACCATCGAATTATGGGATTTTGGGGGGAAGAGGGGAAAGGTGGGTAGGGCGCTACCCGGTACCACTGCCACCCTTCGGAACCCCACAGCTATGGAGATATTATGGAGATATCCATGGTTAAAGTTTTGAGATTAGAAGAAGAATTCTGCAGCCTTCACACGTTATTTTCACATTTCACACGTTATTTTTGAACAGGAGTACGTAAAAACGATCTTGACCGCAATATCAACAAACGATACAACTTACGTTACTCATGCTCCGTTCCGTAGCTTTCACGTTATTTTCACATTTCACGCGTTATTTTAACAAACGATACAACTGATGTTTAATGACTGAGAGATGATCGTGCTTTAGAAAAAATGGCGCCACTTAGCGTTTCGCTCCAAAGCAGTGTAAGCATAAATGCATTGTTTTTGTCTAAATAGCTGTAAAAGGTAAAGATATAAGACCATACAGCCTTATTTCATGTTATGTTTTTTACTTAAATATGTTTTATTGTACTTATTTTCTATTATATACGAAAAATAATCAATATTTCAGTTCATTTTCAATAATTGTTACTGAATATATGACAGTAAATAAGTAAAAATAAAAATATATTGAAGTGGAAAACATGACATGAATTAAATTAAAAATAATAATAATAATAATAACCTAACCTATTTAAGCTCAACCATTCGACCATTTATCGGCACAATTTTGATACAAATAATAATAATAATAAATAAACTTAACCTATCTATTTGTTTTATTTATTTAAGATCCGAAAGGTGCAGCAGTGTTACCTAGTAGTAGTGAAGCTCTCCCGCCACCCCCCAAAACCCCATGATTCGATGGTTCTTAATCTAAAGCCTAGCCCAACATTCTTTGAATTTTTTCAACTTGCCTACTCGCTTGTATTTATAAAATGTTGTATCTTTAATTATCAATTTTTTTTTATTTATTTTTTTCTTTGTTTTAGTCTTTGTAATGTAATGTTAGTAAATATTAAACTAGCCTTTATTTTACATCGGTTACTATGAAACTTTTGTCAAAATGTGCTACCGTAAAAAAAGAAGGATGGAGATTGTAATCTATGTTAAATTTATTTAAAATGCATTTTCTTCTATAAAACGTTACATATTAATTAATTTTTACCTTTTAATTTAAGCCTTGTTAGCAAGAAAAGCCTGCAAAAATTTCCAATTTCAAAAATAAGCCAAATCTTCTTGTAGAAACTTACGCATTGCGTGATTGATATTACAAATCTTTGCGTAAAATCTTGCTTGTCAAACGACCTTAATTTGTCTTTGTGTCATAACTTATGTTGATTTAAAATATTTTAGTATTAGAAATAAAAGATAAGAATTACAAAACACTATTTGTAATTAATTTTTTTTTTGTAATTTTATGTAAAGTATTTTTTTGTATACATACAAATCTAGAAAACAAACATTTCCGCACCGTAATATGTGAACGCCTGCAAAACTAGAAGCATCCTAAGCGCGCTGTCGATTCTACCTCCGATCATCCCCAGGAGCTCTAGCTATCTTCTGTAAGGCTGAGATACGCAGTTGAGCTGCTCCAGATTCTGACTAGGATATTTCGTGCTATAAATATTGAGTATTCTTATCTATGTAGTAAAGTGTTCACGTCACGTACTAGTAAGTATACTTGACTTTCCTTACTTTGTCCCTGCCTCTCATTCTCTCTCTCTCTTTCTATCTCATCTTAAACAAAAGGCAAATACGTTTTGTAAACATATACAGTAATAGTATAACAAAAGAAATAAATTTAATAAATATAAATGATGAATTTTGATCAGCAAATATGTATATCTCATACATCAATAGTTTGATACAACAAAACAATTCATCAAAAGCGCCGATAAAGATCTTCATTGCTAAGCAGCGGAATATTAAAACTTTCCTTTGAACGAATACGTGTTTGTACGAAATGTACGAGTGTGAATAATGCGATATCTCATTTCTTTATTTACAAAAGGTATTACAATGTATCGTGTACGCCATTCGTTCGCTCTGTGTTAAAGTTAGCAAGCCTTTTATGAAATTGGATGAATATTATGTTATATATTATGAGATACATTTTATTATTTTTAAGCGGAGACATTAATATGAATGTTATGTTTTGTGTGAATTTTGTATTACTTGTATTTTTACGATTATCGTTGAATTTTGTATACACAAATTTACGTTTAATTTAATGGGTTGTTTCTCCGTTAACCATTAGGATCTTTCACTTACTGTTTCATGTTTTTATTCTTGAGTAGTAAATCTGGTTGCATTGACCAGTTGGTTAAAATATTTTTATGTTAAATTGGAATTCTTTAGTACTAATAAAACATATTTTAATATGCTTATGACAAAAATTCTGATCCATATGAACTTAGCCATGCGGTAAAATTCTTATAGAGAGTACAATGAGGAAAATATTTCACTTTATTTTATGACTGGCTATTACTGTTAGATTTGAGGTTTTTAGGTTAACTATTATTGGATATATAGCCAGTGATCTAATATTTAATTAAAACCTTAATTTTTCAGCCCATCGATGCCTATAGTCAAATCTAAATTTATAGATTCTAATTAAATTTATAGATTTGGACTGTCACAAAATCCCAACTACTACCATTATCATGTTGTGACCTAATTTCTTTTATAATACCAATAGATATAAGCTAAGGGATACATTAATTATATTTACTTCGTTAATCTTTGTCAAGATATAGATTAAACTTTTACACCAACCCGCCTGCCCAGCGTGGTGACTACACACATGAGTTCATGCCTTTTTTAGCGCGAATTTGTGGAAGCCTATGTCCAGCAGTGGACTGAAAGAGGCTGAAATGATGATAATGATGATGATGATGATGATTCTACTATTTAAGTATCTGTTTAATGGAATGATTCTTTTAAAGGGCTTGAGTCTAAGAAATGATTTGTTACCATTACTCGAGAAGTTTTCAAGAAACTCCTAAACGATCAACCTATTTTATAACTCGCATTAAAAACAAAATTGTTTTTAGGGTTACTTAAACCTGGATAAGATGCTTGAAATACGGTAACGTAGCCACTTTTCTGTCTTGTAAATCGAGGTTATTATCTAATAAAAGTATTTCAAATTTTATCTCTACCTTTCAATTATTTAAGGGTCATTTAGTTTCATCTACATCATTTTTAAGTGTGGAATTTGTTGATTAATTTAAAATTACAAATAGACGAGTATCTCATAAATGAAATGCTTTTAGTCTATATATATAAAAAAAAATAATAATAATAATAATAATAAAAATTCATATACATGACGACGACGCGTTGCCACAGTAGTCTCAGGAACTGTATAATTCGAGTTATAAATCGTACTTGGGGCCATTACGGTGTATCTTTAATTAATAGATATTTATTTTGTACATGTGTATTAGAAGCCAGGGTATTAAAAAAACTTTTATCAGTAATATTTGGTAAAGACTAGAGAGTTTGGCCGATTTAAATTCAGGTAAGATACTCAATCTTCTGTAGGAATTTTTGGATCTTCTTTAGCAATTTTTGGTAAAAATTATAATTACAGTTCTTATTTGTATAAGTGCGTCAGTTCCAGTGTAATAATCATTTGAACATGAGTCTTACAAAACATTGTCAATTAAAATATTTAACTTCGCCTATTTTTTATAATTAGTTTGAGACAAGGTAACTTTGTACAAAATATATGTTTTTTCATTTATTAAAATATAGCGTTTTCGTATATAGGCGATTAAGCAACTTATTCCTAACGACGTAAGCCTCGATTCAGCTTTAAATAATCACCGTCTAATTTCTTAACACGGTAAGCCGTAGCATGTAAGCGTAATCTGGCTTAACGTAATACTAAATTGATACGAAAATCCGTTTCACTTTTCGTTTAATAACCCGAGGTTAAGCCAAAGATTACGGCTTTGTATTGGTAAATTTGTTACAACGATGTTAACATATTTCGTTGGCTTGGTAACATGTGTGTGGGGGTATTTGGAAATGTGACGTTGTTGCTTTAAATGTTCATTTATTAATTATTGAAAACACTTTTTTATCAAAGAAATAAATAATTTAATAACTGTACCCTTAAGCATTATTTTTAAATTACAATTATAGATTTGTATATAACTCAACAACGATTAACTTGTATAAAAAAACTGTTTTTAGCTGATTCAAGGACTATATATGTTACTAAAAGTATATTATTCTATTGATTTTAATTATAATATTTGTAAATGTTTCCTCAATTTTAAATTTTAGATATTCTCGTGTTAAAATGTACCTTTAAGTAAAGTTTACTTTAAATAAAATATTTTAGATTTAATACAAAAAAAAATGTATGCATTACGAGTATAGGAATCAAACTGTCGTTATAAATAAAATCATTTATAGTTACCATTATGTGACTGACAAAAATCTTTACATAAGAAGAACTCACGATAAAATAACACATAAGTCATAAAATATTTATTACAGGAAAACACTATGCGTTATGTGGGTATGGAAAGTACTAGGGTGAAATAAATAATACACGACATACGTGTAGAAATATTTATTACAACAGATTCTGAGCTATCCACAACAGCTGTAATTACATGAGATCTATGGGTAATGAATAAATATATTTTGTACAATTCGTTGCTTTCACAAATAATATACATTTATTCATTTTTATTCGTTTCAAAGATTATTACCTATTATATAAAATATTTCGAAATATAGTTCTTGAATTATAAGCAAAAATTCGAATAATAAACATTTTACTATTACTGACCTGGTTGTACCACACTACTGGGATATTCTTTATTATTGTAATATGTAAAGGACGAAATTCCCAATGCTGCAATAATTTATATTAAATTGGTGTATATACCAACACTCATATTTTTTAGAACCGTTTAGTTTCCCCAGAAACAACTGCTATGATTTTAATTAAAAAATAGCTCATTTCTAAAAATTGATATTTTTCGGTACTTACGCAAACTAATAATTATTGATTTCTCGTTTTGTTATTAGTGAATAATAAATTTTATTATAAGTATTATTAATACTCCAAAACTAAATCCAACAAGTTTCTTGACAGTAAAGTAAGTGTACATTAATTTACTCCAACATGTGTTGCTTTTACATTTTTTGTTACATAAATATTTTCCGATTCTCATTAAAATATATATTTTTTAAGTAAATCCGTATAATGGAATGAGTGTCGCATATATTAAATACGAGCTAAAATGTGACACGGAGGGATGAATTTATGTGATTTTTATATGGGCATACAATTTCGTTCGCCTTTAAAATATTTGCAGCGAACGAACATATTTTCACTTAAGCGAGAGTTCGTGACAAAAGTTTTCACATTTCATTTATTATTTAGCTCGAGTTCTCAAGTTATATGGTGTGTAAAAATTTGATCTACAAAAAAAAACTGCTTCTTCCCTTCACAGTGTTGAGAATATAAAATATTAAGAACTTAATCTTTTAGTTCGAGAAAATATTTCAAAGGCTAGAAGTTTTCGACGAATGTCTTAAAAGGAACATTTATACTAGCTGAGTATAAAAGTTACTAAAAAAACTAAGTGCTTTTAAGTCTGTTATTAGTGATTCCGATGATTAAAATGATCATTTAAAAATGAAAGACATGTATATTTTACCTATCATTATAACATTTATTAGTTATAAATTAATATTTTTCTTAATTCAACCAAGCGAATAACTACAACTGTAAATCATTTAAAATTACTCTTACTTTATACAACATGTAATTACATTGACGTACGATTAAAATATGCCTCAACGATTATATGTTATTTATAATATTAAACTGTAACAAGTGGTACATCTAAGAATCGGATGAAATAGGAAAATTACTTCAAACAAGTGCGTATTTTTAAATACGTAAATATTTAAGAATAATTTGATACAACATATAGTAAAGGTCTCTTGTTAGTAGTTCGGTTCGTTGCTAGAAAGTACTACTGTACATATATTTAGACTTTACGCAATTTATTATTTATTTTGAATTTAATATACAGATGCATAATGTGTACACATATTTACCATATCTAAACATTGCTTACGCATATATATTACCATTCTGTTTGCATTTCTATGACTTGCAAACCTTGTATGAAAACTTAGACTTGTCATAGATTACGTCTCTAACATATCGTACCTACTATAAGAAAACCACACTACTAACAATCGCCGTATAAACAATTACCACCGCATATACATTTATATCGAGATGTTAATTTTATTTACAATAAATTTTGAAATTTTTAAATAACCTATGGAGAACGAAAAGTCTTAGACTAGTTTAACACTTAAATTTCTACAATTTTTACAAGATTAAATAACGTAATTATTGACTATATAGATATGCGAAACGTTAATCTAATATCACAAACATCATTTTTATCTTGCAAACCTTAGAATTTAAAACAGTATCATCAAAATTACTAGGAAAAAAAAGCTAGGCAAATGTCTTCCGACATTAGAAATCGCTTTTAATCTAATCTCATTCTGCACGGGATGGCCATAAGTTTCCTCTATCGACTGCATTAATTCTTTTGGACAAGGAAGTGTCTCTAGGGGGATATCTGTTAGTTTAATTGCTTTGCTGACTTTTGGTTTTTCTTTGTCATTATTATAATCGTCGCCTTTGTCGTAATAATCATAATTGTCATCAGCTAAAACATTAATATTTTCAATTTCCTCGTCTTTAGTCTCACTGAGCCGTCTATCATTTGTTGGATCTGGTACGCACGATATTTTTTCGAGGGCATGTTTCATTGTATTATCCTGGGTTTCGTTGCGCAAAACATATATCCAGGACAGTCGGCAGTTACAGTTGAGTGGGTTACCTGAAACAAAGGAACATATTAGATTTAATGCCCAGAACAATTGCAAATTAGACCCATTTCGACCTCGGTAATTAACGAAGTCAAGCCTTCTGTGTCATTAAACTCGAAATCTTTAGATACTTAATATGCATCACAAGCATCGAGATTGCTTCTTTGAAATTCAAATTTTGATAGTTTTTTTTTCTAATCTAGCGGGAGTTTGAGTTCATTAATTCTAATGTGACTAATTAAAATCTTATGCGCATTTTTACCATTGCACTGAGAATGCACCTTTTTCACTGTGTATTCAAGAATTCATTACGCCTAAAGGACCTATTATTTTCAAGAGCACTAACTAAGAAATGCTATTAACTAACAAAGAGAAAAGTATTTATACCCTGTGGAATAATAAAGCGCGTTGAACCTTTTAATCATTTACTTAAAAAGGTCGTTAAATGTATTCATAGCGAAAGACTCTCGTTGCTAATAAAGAGTTCATGAATATACATTTTAAATGTACAATTATAAAAAGCAATATATCATTTCAAAGTTGAACGGTGATTAGAAGAAAAATTTGTCGTTTATTAAAATTTTAAGCTACAAAATAAATGATAATAATAGTAAAACTATTAAGTTAATATATTATGGTCGTTCACGCAAAATAGTCATTTAAAATTCAAGAAACGTTCCAGAATTATCCACCAAAGTTGGCAACATGGAAACCTGCGAACAGATAGTGGGACCTCGGACTTAGTTGAGAAAAATGGCTTCTATCTTTGAATAGCACGTGCGGCATCCATATTCGTTGTAAGAACATTCATTCCATGTTGAATCGAATTGACTTTGAAATATTGCATATTGGAACTATAAAGCTATTACCATTTCGTGTTCGACAAATATTTACACAAGACAATTTTGATGGCGGAAATGTATGAATCTTAAGTAAATAATGCATTTTAATACTATACATGTTAAATAGTTATCATATTTTAAGCGAGCCACGTAAAATATCAATTATTTATTCAACCCCGGGGACCTTTTAAATGTGTTCATTAATTATGTCTTATCAATTTTTATAATCATTTATACGAGAAATCAATAGCAATTTATATTTTCACGTTAATGTTACTATCATAAGATTTATTTTATAATAACGGTAAAATTTTTGTAATTATAATACTTATGAAAACGAAAAAATATTAATAGAAAGAAATGAGAAAAAGAGTAATAAGTTTTATCTTTCGTAACTTGCTAAATGAATCAATTTAAACAAAGTCTAGAAAAAAGATTTTTTAATTCATAAAAGTACCATCTACGCAAAGAAGTTTAATAATATAGTCCTAACGTTGTTTGTACGAACGAGTTCATTTGGGCATAGTTTCAACTAGATTCTAATGAAAATTCTTATCCCATTAATATATCTAACTTCACACTATAAATTGAACGTTTTACACGTTCAATCATGATAAAACTGTCGTCTACGACGTTTTTACCAAGTGATTTGTCAAGATTTTACCTCGAGTTGGAACTTATTGGTATATACTTTGTTATAGTACGTCGTAACGACCGAGTGGGAACAGATAAAGCCTACGACCGGGCAACGATAAAGTGTCACCACTGTGTGGAATTTAGTACACACACATATATCCCGACACTTGTGTGTCCGAATGTGTGTCTGTGTGTGTATTTGTAAATTGTACCCCACTTGCAAACAGTCGTACGCTATTGAGGTTTTTAAATTATTACATGTCAAAGTTAATACATATAATTAAAGGATTTGGAACTTTTATTACAGTTATTAGAGACATTTCACAGTTGAAAAGAACATTCAAATAATATTAAATCATGTTTAAATGTCTAACGGAATTGAATTTTATATTTTTTTATTTCACTTACAAAGTAGTTTCGCTTTGAAACCGGCAATAATTTAATAATTTAACAATCATTTAATTCTACGTCGCCAAAATAATTTTATTCTAATACAATGTGAAGTCTTTATTACAGGTCTAAAAAGGTTAACAGGTTTACGTTTAAGAGGAAGGGAAAGAAATTCATATTAGGTTTCATTTAAATGCGCGATATTCAAACAAGGAAAACATTAATATTTAAACTGTCATATAATCACAACTTTTATCGCTAAGACAAATTTGTTCAATTTCGATGACCGAATAACTTTGAACCCGAGCAAGTCCTTTTCATCCATTCGGCATCTTTTGTGTAGAATACGTAATACGTTTAACGTTCTTCCATCGTTTTATATAAAATTGTTAACTGGAGTTTCAACAATTTAAATTTATAAATTAAATCTTCGTTATAGATCTGGTATTGTAGACAATCGCTTAATATAATTAACCGTTGAATAATTCGTAAAACATTCACAAACAAGATTTTCCTCATTTAGTTTAGAAGCTTAAAAACTTCTTGGCTTTAGGGTAAACTTTAATTTTCGATCAAATTAAACATCACTCAAATTCTTAAAATAAGTACAAAACAATGTATATTTAATCATTGCATAGTACAAGTATAAAACAAAGTCGCTTCCCGCTGTCTGTATGCTTAGATCTTTAAAACTATGCAACTGATTTTGATGCGGTTTTCTTTAGTAAATAGAGTGATTCCAGAGGAAAATTTATATGTATAATACATGCATAATGTAGTAGAGGAACACTGATAATTTTTGCAACCGTGCGAAGCCGGGAAGGGTCGCTAGTTAACATTAAAGTAAAGGAGACACATAATAATGGAATGTTATACGCTCCTTTTGGCTTACGCTGTATGTTTATTGTGTATTAAAACTTAATTTACGACATTAAACCAGTAGGAAGATAAAGCCGGTAAAACCAGAGCCATTTTCTTTAGATTACATCACGAAATACGATTCTTATTTTCAATAGCTGCCTTTACAGCTACCGAAAATCCATTTATGAATAATATAAAGGATAAACTACCTACCCAAATATGTACTAAAATCGATTCCATTATCTAAGGATAAGATTTTTTTTTTGTTTTTTTTTCCTATTAGCTAGGGCTGTCATATCTTGGGAATCGAGGTGATTGAATTTCATGGCAAGCCTAAAAATACAGCACATTTGTGTTACCTGCCTAATATAATACTTGATTTATTCTGATACACCTAAAGAAAATTTCAGATATTTTATGATTTACGGGTTGAAAGATGTTGATAAAGAAAATAAAAGAATCATGCAAATGTTTAGAGATGCTTTTGTATTCCGTACGTGTGTACCTTATATCAAATGTTATATTGAGTATTGAACATCGCAAACATGGCTGAAAGGTCTTATATTATTGTGCCTAAATAAAGGTCACACAAGGCTAAAACAACAGAGGGAATTTCATCTTAGTAACACATACATTGTATCTAGATTACATTTATATAAAACTATAAACTTTTGTAAGCGCTCACAGTGTTCTACGAACAGTTATTTTTATAAATAGCTCAACGCTTGTCTCTCTCCACAAATCGTGATAGTTAATACTTCCTTGTATAGGCCTAAAAATTTAATAATAGATTGACTAAAGAAATTTTCGAGTGACTTTGAAATCCAGCATTCGGAAATAATAAAAGTTAACTTAATACATCTTTGACGCTAGCGGCTCTTGGCATTGTAAATCTCAAATTGTTTTTCAAGCAGTTACATTAAAAAAATATGGCAAAAAGTGGCTTTAATATCTATTCATTTCAACTTTTCAAGCTTTCACAATTTCCGTATTGTAAAAAGACAAAGCAATTTGAATTTCATAACCGAGCCCGGGTTACAGTGAACTTCTGTTTACGAGGAGAAAAAGTAACACGGAGCGACAGAACTAAATTTATAACAAACTCGACCGGCTAAAGTTTTAATCCTATTTAGAATAAGAGTAATGGAAATGGCTTACTTGATAAGAATTATTTTAATAAAGTCAAAGATAAGTATTTTATGTCGGACTTGCAAATTTTAACGTTTATTTAACATTCAAATAATTATGACGTTTGATAATAATAATTAAAAATGATTAGTACATTTCGTATTGCCACTAAATTGTACTACCAATATTTAGTACAAATCATCCTGGCGTACGGCTGATGTACAGGTACAGGTCCGTATGAGTGATTTTTTCTAATAGTACTGCCGCAGCCGTCGGCTAAACAGCACGTGCGCATACTCGTATTTCCGTTTTAATTGCGGAAGTACAGGTCAAATAAAAAATTTGAACTTCACATTTTGATGCGGATATATTGAATTATCATTTTAATTTTTTTGAAGCAAGGAATTGACATTTTTATTTCTATATAAAACATATTTGGCTACCTATTACTACGCACGTTTGTTGACATAAATAATAATAATAGTAACCACGCTCCGATAAACTCAATTATCTATACAAAACTTTAAAACGTTGTTTTAGATATTTACCTAACGTTCGTATCCTTCAGGTTTTCTTCACAATAAAAGTGACGTTGCTGTTTTATGAACAAAAGTATTTAGAAAAAACGACTGTGGTTTATTATAGGCCTGCACTGTGTCTTAAATATACGAAACGTAACTGGCTATGAGAGGAAGAGAGATAGAAAATATGTGCTTACACCTCTTTCTCTTACTCTAATCGCCTAGCCCGATGACACACTTCGTAACGCTCTCGTCACGCATTCACCAGCTTACTCCCCAAGTTAGAGTGCGTAAAGAGGTTGTACTTCAATATAAAAATTGATTTATTAAATAATCTAACTTATATATAACCAATACATACATTATGTAGCCCACTTCTATGGAGTGAAGGTCTTTTATGAAGTTGACAAGAATTTTATTGTGATACATTATTCGTAGTTCGTAGCGTAACTTCTAAGTAGGTCGCTACTGAAGTACAAAAGAATGACGTCAGACAAGTTTTAATCATGTGAAATATCACCGAGTACTTACCGTCTAAATAAACCACAGATGAAAGGGATTTGTCATTTTCAACAACTGGACGAATTGTTTCGTAGGATATCGTTGTCAAAAGATTGTCTCTGAGATCTAAGACGATGAGACTTCTTATATCGTCAAGTATGTCCTCGTAAAAAGTTACCAGCTTGTTTCCAGACAACGTCAACTTTCTCAATTGAGTGAGGCCCCCAAACGCTCTCTCCGATATATATTCTATAGCGTTATTATCTAACATCAATTCTTTCAGACCCCACAGCTCACTGAAAGCCAAGTTTCCGATCATATTTATCTTATTGTTTCTTAAGTTTAATCGGGAAAGATTCTCTAGACCCTCTAACATTTCTCTTATTATTACTGATATATAGTTGTAATCCAATTTCAGTTCAACCAGATTATTTAGGTGTTTGAAACAGCCTTCGTGTAGCAAACTTAAATTATTATTCGACAAATGTAAAACATGTAAGTTGGGTAAATTAAAAAACACATCAGTTTTCAGCTCGGATATTTGGTTATCGTCCAAACTTAGATTTGATAACATCATCATTTGAGAAAATGAATGTTTTTCTAAGCTTGTAATTTTATTTGATTTCAAAACGATTTGGCGTAGTGTGGAAGAATTTGTGAAAGCATATGGATGTATAATATTGATCGTTCCAAATTGGATGGACAAATGCTTTAGTCTGTCCAATCGAACTATAGCTTTAGCTGGAATGAAGTTCAATGCGTCGTCAGTACGAACGTTGAACATGAGGTGTTCTATTTCTGATTGCGATGAAAAACTCGGCCATATAGAATCGTCCTCAGTTAATCCACCGCCGAATATCCAGCAATCTGCTCTAGTTGCCATTTTAGGCTTATTACTGTCGCAGTAGCAATGTACTTTCGACCGTCTGTCGGAGATGTCACAGACATTGATGAAGATTGGCATTTGGTAGTGCCGTCTATCAATTTTGGGCTTCGTTTCGTTCTTGCTCTCAGTGACTGTCAATTTGACGGTCATTAATGATGCGATGATTATGAGGTACTTGCTGATTTGGTCCATTATGTTGTTTATCTGAAACAATAAAAAGTTTTTTCGTTAAAAATTGCCGGCGGAGGCTGTGTTACAATGTAAGTTATTTGGGTCCTTCGTAACTTTAATATTCTTTTTTTTCATATACTTTTTATAGTCCGAAGTTAAATCTAAAAGAGAATATAATGAGAATGTTTTTCTTTTATAATGTAATAAAAAAGGTAGTTATTAAAGCTTTCATTTTGGTTATTTATGTTTTGTTGATTTAGTAAAAATGTCAAACATTGAATAACTAAATATTATATATCAAAGCCTAGTTTACTTTAATATTTTTTACACGAAAAAGTTTGCATATGTCGCAGAACCAAAATGAAAATTCTGACACATAAATGACTATTTTCTTGTAAAACCAGCGATTACAATGAAATAAATAAAGGTATTTCTGACTTAAACCTAAAAATTATAGTAATTAAATGGAATTAAAACAAACATAATTCATATTTTGAATTTATGACGTGTTATTAACTTCATCCATCACGCAATATAAATTTATGCTGTAGCTAAAATTTCATTTAGGGCATAATGCTAAAAACTGACTTTGACTAGCCCTTTGGCGCAGTTTGATCCTCGCCTAAATATGGGTGTAGTATTTATAATTTATTTGTATATTATTCCTATCTTTATGTTTATAAAAAAAAACACAGCTAAAACAGTCGGCAGTTACCTTTGACACAAGCATCAAGTTGCTTACTTTAGGAACAGACGACCGTGTAAAAATAGTAATAAATAATAATAAATAAATAAGTATCTACACAATACACACACGGTCGTCTGCTAACATCCGAATGGTATAGCTACATTTTTTTTCCGATAAACATACTTATAAATAATACATATATAACTATATAAATAAATATTTATATTATACCTAGACTCGGGGTGGGAATCGAACCCACAACCCTCGGCTTAATGTGCTTTCCAAGGTACGAAGAGAAAATCCACAAGGAAAGACATCCAAACCGGAAAGAAATATCCCTACTAATATTATAAATGTGAATGTAAGTTTGTTTGTTACGCTTTCACGCAAAAACTAGTTAACTGATCATCATGAAACTTTGTACACATATTCTTGGAGGTATTAGAAGTAACATAGGGCACTTTTTATTTAAAAAAAAAAAAAACAATGCGTGCGAAGCCGCGGGTAAAAGCTAGTTTGTTATAAATATACATATACATTCCTAGCGGGAATCGAACTAGCAAACCGTCGGGTACTGTGAGTATGCAAAATATATTATTTATTGAATTTTAAATTGATGCGCGGCCGAAATTAGACAGACAGAGTATGAAAATAAAATGTAGAATATACCTATGTATGTTTATATATGTTTGACTTGCATAAATTTACTAAAGAGCGCTTTCGAATGATGTTTTTAAAAGAAACCTACTTTTTGAACACTGTATTGAATTCGACCTTATAAAATTTCTGTCTAATTAGCGCAACTATTGTTATATATATATATATATATATATATATATATATATATATATATATATATATATATATATATAACAGCAGTGACAATCAAAATAAAGTAAAACAAACAATTAGCAAGAATTCATATTTCCAAAAAAACTTATTTGACAGCAACGCGTGTCATGTATGTAGTGTATACACGTTTACTAATCATTATTATCTATCATCGAGGTATATCAACCTAATCAATTTATGTCGCTAATTTGTACGAGGCTACGTGACAAACTTAAATATTTGATTGTCAGCTTAAGGGATTTCAAACTGAAGTCGCTACTAGAAATTCACAAGCGGATTAAAAGTTCAACGGGGATTTGCATTGTTAAAAGTAAATTTTGACGCGGAAAAATGTTCTACGATATTTATGAAAGTACTGAATTTCGCTAGTTCTCAGTAGTTTTAACGACTGCGATATAGCAACTTAAAGTCTGAAGTTATAATTAGTATACTGAAGCTACGTGTATTGCGGAAATTAGCACGAAGGTGTATGTAGTTATATTGTGTATAAAGTTACCGTTAAAGCAACCCTAGTTTACTAATGCGGTATAACAAAAACAACGATGAGAATATTTATTATTAACACTATTGGATTATAACTTTTAATATTATATAACTCAAAGTTACAAATCTAAATATAGTTTATTTTCGTTTACGAATAAATAGCTTTATTTTTGTTTTTATTAGATACAAACAATTTTTTTTTAATTTAGTGACTTAAACTAGGGCTAATCAAACACAATAGTTAATGTGTATGTACAATACGTGAAGCTAATATTTTGTACCCTTTTTTACGAAAATGCGAAGGAGTATG
Source organism: Melitaea cinxia (assembly GCF_905220565.1). Taxonomy (NCBI): domain Eukaryota; kingdom Metazoa; phylum Arthropoda; class Insecta; order Lepidoptera; family Nymphalidae; genus Melitaea; species Melitaea cinxia. Next base: position 4,405,737 of record NC_059409.1, on the reverse strand, counting down.
AAATTTAGCACACTTATAGTTTCTATAGAGAAGGAGTGCAGAATACAAATATATATTTTTTAAATTATGAATAAAAACATATTACAAAAAAAAAACATTGCAACCACTACTATATATTTGACACAGCACGCATATATACTCTTTTGTTTAATCTTTAAACTTATACGCTTCAGCCTGTAATATCCCACTACTGGGCATAGGCCTCTTTCCCCATGTAGGAGAAAGATTGTAGTTTAATCCACCACACCGCTCCAGTGTTGGTTGGCGGATATAATATTCCCTACTATGAGTAACGATCGCTTTAAACTTATAATTTAGATTAATTATGGTCGAAATATTATTTAAATACAATTATATTTACATTAATAGAAATGATTAAAAAAAATATTGAAAATAATTCTGAATACAGCTGTAAAAAAACTTTTACTAATATAAATACATATGTAAAAAGTTAGAGATTAATGTGTCGTATTGGCTTGATAATATTTGTCTTCGAGTTCCAAAAATTATGTATCGAAAATGTACGACTATGTTTATACAATAATATTTATACAGATAAAATTCTTGATATTTTTGTCATTTTTATGGATATCGAATTTTAGTGCTTGAGGAAATTGTATGTATATGTATACATGTTATATATATATAAATAAATAAAATTGGAGTGTCTGTTTGTAATATTGAAATAATCGCTTCTTACTAAATGCATATAGATGTGTATACACGGTACATATTATACCAAAATAACATTTTTTACAATTTTCGTCCGTCTGTTTATCTGTCTGTCTGTTTATTCCGGCCAATCTCTGAAACGGCTAGACAGATTTTGACGAAACTGGTATTGGCGGATAGCTGATGTAATAAGGAATATCTTAGGCTAGTTTTATTTTAGAAATTTATTTATTTTATAACTCTGAGAACTGAACAATAACTTTTTTTATTAAATTCCACGCGAATAAAGTCGCGGGCACAGCTAGTAATTTATGTATCATAATAGTCTTAATGTTTGACGAAATTATTACTTTATTACTGAGATTTGTGATACATTTTTATTTTTATTTTATAAAGTTTTTTTTTATATAAAATGATTTTAAAACAACTACATGAATAATATTTTATTCAGAAAACAGGCTGGTTACCTCGTCATAACTATTCACTGACACCCCTAAACACATACAGCACCAGAGTAGCAGTAATAATGGCTAGAGACATAAAGGAAAATCCGTTTTATGAGCTAAGGTCTGGAAAAGGTGTTGACGTTACATTACATATAATTTCAGTTAGGTACATATTGACATATCCATGTTCATGTAATAAGCAAAAAAAAAAAAAATTATCCCACTTATAAAAAAAATCTAAGTGAAAACGTATTGCCGTACCTAGTAGTCAAAATTCATAGCACTGGCTTTTACGCTAGCCGTCACAGAATCGATCTCCGCACATGACAAACATTTGTATTTGTCATACAGATTTTTGCCTTAGTTTGGGCATTTAGGCTTATGTTTTGTGTATTTCCGGACCCTCGAAATAGGAGAAATTCCTATTTTTTTAGTATTTATTTTACATGACTAACCCGTCGACACAGATTGTAGTGGCCCTGCTTTCTGCTTCAGAACCCATACCGGATTCGATTCTCAACTAAGTCTGGGTGTAATATTTGTATGTATTAGTGTTATATGTATCATTTCTATGTATACTTATCAAAAAACATTTAGCTATAACAGTCGGCTGTTATCTATAACACAAGTATTAAGTTGCTCACCATAGGTAGAGATGACCGTGTGTATATGTTATGAGGTGTTTATTTACTTTAGTAGGTTTGTAAACAGTCACAAGGTGTAGTAGGCCACCCATAAGGTGTTAATTAGGTGTTTTGTTTTTTTTTTTTATGCAGCGATGTAATTTATTTGATAGTGAAACGTTTCCAATTGTTATAACACGTTGGCTTTGTATTTTTATGTTTCATGTAATTAAGATAACATTTACGTACATATAAAATGTTGACTCTTTTTAAATTCCAAGCTTTATTGAATTTCGCTTTGTTAGTATCCATAATTAAAAAAAAATTGAATTTTTTTTCGAAATATCAACAATTTTTTTTAGTCAAAGAGACCAATAATTTCTTACGGTTACTTTTACAAGAACCTAGAGTCCAAGTGATAAACTTACAACTTCAACCAAAACGTGATCACAATCAATCGAGACATTTGCGAGCTCAAACTTGGTGAGTGTTCATTTATAAGACTTACACTATGTTATCTCTGCAATAAGTTCTAAGTATACTTGCAAAACTAATGCGCTTTCAAACTGTAAACCTGTCTATAACGCCCATTAACATGACTTTAGAGAGCAATGAATATAAATAACCTCATAATCATTTTTGGTTTTTATACACAAAATATTTTAATAACAAATGAATAAATCGAAAGAACTCATTTACCTTTAAATGAAAACAAAATTAAGGTTTCGAGTTTATTAACGATATTTCCTTTTTTGTGGTTTATTTTAACGAGTTCATAATGCAGGCGAGGTTCTTTTTTTTATTTCGAGTGGCAATTAGCTGGAAAACGGGAAGTTAATAATTTATTCGACAAATGGTGGGTGCGGACAATACGGTCAGTGGAAAACTAAAAACTCCGTACGCAAAAAGCTGCTGATTCGAAGTTTATAAAAATATCAATTGTCTATAGATATACTATATTTTTCATGTGTAAGCAAAATGACAAGGAAATTTGATAACTGACAATAAGTGATCCTTATTGAAACTGACAGTTAAGACATTACTTCCTCTTGCAGAAATATTGTAAAAACTATTTTTTAGAACAGGAATAGATCATCATCATCATCATCATCACTTCAGCCTATCGCGGTCTACTGCTGGACATAGGCCTCCATAAGTTCGCACCAAAAATGGCGTGAACACATGTGTGTTGCCCATGGTCACCACGCTGCACAGGTGGGTTGGTGACCGCAGGGCTGGCTTTGTCGCATTGAAGACACTGCGGCCCGTCTTCGGCCTGTGTATTTCAAAGCCAACAGTTGGATGGTTATCCCGGTATCGGTCGGCTTTTTGAGTTCCAAGGTGGTAGTGGAACTGTGTTATGTCTTAGTCACCTCCTCCGATACCCACGGGAAGAGAGGGGGTGGCTATATTCTTCGTTTCCGTAACCATTCGACAAATAGAAACAATAGAATAAGTGGATTTCGTCTGAAAAGTAGTGGATTTTAAATGCCGTCGAGCATTGATGAATTTTTAAGCACGATTTTGCTTAAAAATTCAACTCGTAGTTGACGGTGAAGGGTTTTCTAAGGTTTACTCGCCAGGCTTTTACGTATATACAACAAAATTGACAAAATTATGGTGGAAAATTTTAAGTCAAACAAAGGTATTTATTCAACAGTGGGAAATTTACAGACTAGAAACAGCCTTCTACATACTAATTCTTTATACATCAAAAAATCACAAATAATCTTAGTCACAACTAATAATTGCTTGTAACAAGTTTCTTTTTTTCTATTTAAGTTTTGTGAAAAAATACCAAACCCTATTATACTCCACACATCAAATGGAAATTTTATTAAAAAGCATTACTGAAATTTAACACTAATATTAATCACAAAACTGTTTGTTCCAAATAGTTTCATACAAATTATTTTAATTATTAGTACGTTGAAATGAAATTAAATGTCTAGCTAAAATATTTAATTTGTACCTTTGTTGTTTGTTCAATTTATATCCGCTTGGTTACCGACTATTGCGCAACGAAACTTGTTTGTTGAAATATTAGTCTAAATCACGCCTACATTGTAGTTTTAATTTTTTTTTATTTAATGAAATTTCGGAAATGTTATTTTATGTATTTTGTTATTTTATCGTGATATTCTTGTTTCAATTTCGGGGGTAAATGAAAAAGTATTTTTCTTATAATATTTTAAGCCTTTCTAATTTTGAATTGTGTATTGTATACGAGAAACATTAACGTTTATTATTCAATTTACTTATCGACAACAAAAAAATGCGCTACTTAAATAAATAACCTACTAGTAACATATGCGTAGGACAAACTTAATTAGAAACCGATAAAACAGTACATAGAGGGGTTAAGGATAGTTATACAACTACGTAAAATCAAAAGTTACATACGAACAATAGATGAAAACAAAAAAAAATATTTTAATATATAACATAGATGTTATACAAAATTAAACAGCCTCAATTAAATTGTTTTCTAATATTTACTCGAATTTCACTCATTTTAATGAAACAACTTTATTAGGTTTTTATCATGCCCTACGTTTCGCAAACTTTACTAAAACCATGGTCCTCCCCTGACGTGGAAGTATCCGAAACGTCGGGTATTTAAAAAGCCTAATAAACCGTGATAAAATCCGAAAAAGTTGTTTCATTATAATAAGCCTCAATTCATTTGAATAAATGAATCCTACGTCGACTTTGATTGATTCACAGCGGTAGATAATTTGTCCATTTTTTATTAACAGTCAAACCAAACAAAAGGTTTATTGAACTCTTAAACTTATATTTTACGTACACGTTACTATATCGATAGATTTAGTTCACTACTATTATATCCAAGTTTTCGATAACTTATCTCGTGGGAAGCACGCTTGCTTTTAGAGGAAACTCGGTTAGGCACAAGCTTTGTGACATCAAAGGTAAACAGGTCTAACTTAGTTTAATGACATAATGTTGACATTATTAAATTATGTGACACATTGTTTTCGTATGGTATTCATAATATAAATACACATATGGATGAAACGTATGGATGAGACATATGGATGAAATGTAATTTTAGGCTGCTAACTAGAACTTGGTTTTATGTTATGTGAAGATAAGGTTAGTTCTCGTGTAAATAATTCGCACTAAATAAGTATAATAATTATTGCTTTACAAAATTACAAAAATAAGTATTTATACGTAAGTTGATTTGAAACGGAATTGAGTTTTACCTGTACTGACTTTTATGGCATGTGGTACACATTAATAAAACGTAATAAGATTTTCGTGCTGCAAATGAGTGTACTGTTTACTGCAAGAAAAGCGTTTACCGACCAACAGGAGTACCACAAGTATAGGCCGACTCTACATTCACTGTTAACACAGTGCAGGAGCTCTGGCTACCTTACTCACTACATAAATACAACACTACTTGTGATTCGTGTTGATTCAGCTTTGATAGTCTGAAAGATTGAGGTACTTGTCATGTTGGGCTTCTCCAGACTTTGAGAAAAATATTTTTTTTAAACCCTTTTTCATTGAAATCTGTTATATCTTTAATTTTTTTGATAAACAGGCCCGTTACAAAACCTTTCAAATTATACCACCATACACCACCCACTCGTTTCACGTTGCTACTAAAGAAATAGTATACTAGTATATAAACAATATCATATGTTGTAATGTTTTATACTCCAAGAATAACTATTGAATTTCGTGCCAAAATATCCATCAAGGGCTTCAAAGAACCATATACGTAAGTATATGTGATATCAAGAGTACTCTACGCGACAGGAAATCAGATACTTTGCGTAATTGGCAGCGAACATCGAGTGGGATGAATACGAGTATGCAAGATGAAGATAAAAGGTGATGAGACTGTGTTTAATAAATTTCATTGATTTATTTATACGGTATTATATTCTTTATTGTATTTAATTATTTAGCAAAATATCGTTACATAGGAAGTTGTCAAAGACGAGCTTATTTATAAAGAGATACCAACCCATACTAATTTATATTTTCAGTCTTTTAATTGATTGCATTACTATAAAAAAAAACAAGAGAACAAAACAATTGTGCAAAATTCTAGCAAAAATTTTTATTAAGGCGCTCACCCGGAATGCGTAAAATTTTTTAAGGAAAATACCGTATATTTTTTTGTCGTCTTTTTCTAAATTAACTTTAAGTGCTTGGTTGAATTGATTTAAAATTTGGGATACTTTACGAATCAGCGTGTTACATGCCACTATTGATCATAGGTTTCTATCTTCATGTAGGAGAAGGAGAGTTGAGGAGAAGCTTAATCCACCACGCTGCTCCACTGCGGGTTGGCGGATAAATTTACTACTATGACTAACGATCGTTATCAGATCTATTTGATAAAAATCAGAACCGACAGCTTAACGTACTCTCCTAGAAACGGTGGAGAGATCCACAAGCACACACATTCAAATCGGTAAGAAATATTTACAAATACAAATATCCAACAGTGTTACTTATTTAAGTAATATATTAGTAATTACTTCCGTGGCAGATTCAAATTAAATAATAATAATAATAATTTCATTCATTCATTACAGCCTATACAGTCCACTGCTGGACATAGGCCTCCACAAGTTTACGCCAAAAATAACGTGAACTCGTGTGTTTTGCCCATAGTCACCACGCTGGTGTGTCACGGTGCTGTGTGGCTACGGCACTAAAGAATTTAGCCACCCCCTCTCTTCCCGTGGGTGTCGTAAGAGGCGACTAAGGGATAACAAGGTTCCACAACCACCTTGGAACTTAAGAAGCCGACCGATGGCGGGATAACCATCCAACTGCTGGCTTTGAAATACACAGGCCGAAGACGGGCAGCAGCGTCTTCGGTGCGACAAAGCCAGTACTGCGGTCACCAATAATAATAATAAAAGTAATTAAAAAAACATAATAGACATAATATAATATAGAGTGATGGTACTCTCTGAAATTAAATTAAGGTTGTCTTCAGGTTCTATTATTAAAATTTAGCACACCGCTTGCATAGAATTTTTTTTTTTTTTATATTAAATACCTTTGCCACGTTCTGTCGTGACGCGACAGTAATTTTTATAACGTTGTATAAATAACTTTTACACTATGTAATTTGGCTTTTATTTGTAATCTTATTCATATAAAATATTTTTTTAATACGTGATCAATTAATTTGTCTGCATTTTGGTTATATTACTGGTACGGCAAAAAGATTATGATCCACGTTATGGAAAATATTTACTTGGTCTATTATGCTTGCAAAATCAAGAGCATTACAAACGACCAACTTTAAATAACTTTTTCGGTTCATCATTTCACGGTTCCGTTAACAAATTTAATACAATACTACTAGTTTCTGCGTAGTTTGCATCTGAAACTACGACATTACATTTTAATACCTCATTGTAGTTAGGGGCAGCAGATTTTTTTTATCTGCCTTTTATAGATTAACGTTTAATAACTTGCGCTTACGGAAATACTGGCGATCTCTGACAGCAATCATTAAAAATTTGATAGAATTTTGATTATTGTTTTCTAATGTTTACGCGAATTTTACTCATTTAATGAAACAACTTTTTTCGGATTTTATCGCGGTTTATTATTATCTTTTGATTCCCGACGTTTCGGATACTTTACAGCAACCATGGTCACGGGGGGACTTTTGATTCTTTATTTAAATAAATTGTATCATTATGATAAAAAAAAATCGCTTTACTATTAATTATATATTAAGCAAAATAGTTCACCGAGAGCAATGATTAAGGTGTTAAATCATCGCGAATTTTTCTGAAGTGTGTTCTTTGTGTAGTGTAATACGTAAACCAGACGTATGTACAAATCTAAAAAAAATAGTAATTTTGTATTTCAATTTTGACAAAGTTAAGATTATCGGATTATGGAATGTTTGAAACTTGAAACATTTCTATTTAATTAAAGAGAGGCTGACTATCATCAATAATTAAATTCCAAAAATAATTATGACGTAGATACTTGTAAATTACTATAAAACCCTTGTTTTATACATAATCCGGTCTATAATACACAAACAGTTGAGAATCGAGTTTCATTGTTTTATTTTATCTCCCGACGCCGCACATTTCCGTTTTATGTCGTCTTCAAAACATGTATTTTGTACAATTCGAACAAAAATCTGTAAAATCACAAATATATAATTCAAGCAGGCATCAAAACCGAGACCATCGACGTTTTATAACTGTCGCGTTATTATACAACGATGATTGTCATCGCAGTACTAAACCAAAACAATTGCAAATAAAATGTTTTCTTCATTCTAATAATTTCGTATTTTACACAAATTAATTGAGAAGTGTTAATCTAATATTTTGATTGCATACTTTCTAAGAAATCCATCCTTACATTTTTTCTCTTTACTTATAAGGCTAAAAGTGAGATAGGCAATGTTTGTTACTAAAGTAACAATAAAACCATAATAAAATGTATAAAGTATTGGCTTCCTATACAATAAAGTAACAAAATTAAAACCACTTTAGGAATACCAGTTTTACTACTACTGCGTTTGATTAATTTAATAAATATTTATTTTATCCAGTACTCTATTGAATATTTAGATTCGTATTTATATCTAAAATATTCGACAACCTCACGAGGCTAATATTAGATTTGACAGATGGCAGTAATTTGAAACATAAAAACGTACTGTAAGTCCAGAATTAACTTCTATTTTCATCAAAACCACATTTTGATCAATTAATGCAATTAAAAAGCTGAAAATGAATGGTAATATGAATTAAATTAAATTATTAATCGCAGATTCATTAATAATATTTTTTATCATACTTTAAAAATAATGAAAGTTCTAAGGAAATTAAATATAGATTTTACTAATTATTTTGCGGAAACTCTAAAGATAGTAAGCTGGTTTTAATTACTTTTTCTTTAAAGTAGAATGTAATTAGTTCTTGTTAAACCACCTTTCGGTGACGTTTATTAATATTATATCGCTTTAAAGAATTATTAATACCGCCATGTTCTAGACGTTGCGCGTGGTTTTACTTATATATTTGTAAAACGGCTCGCGCTTCAGCCTGTATTATCCCACTGCTGGGCATAGGCCTCTTTCCCCATGTAGGAGAAGGATTGTAGCTTAATCCACCACGCTGCTCCAGTGCTGGTTGGCGGATATATTCCCTACTAAGTAAAGAGTAAAGATCGCTACCAGGTGTACATGATAACAACTGTGACCTACGGCTTAACGTGCTCTCCGACGCACGTTGGGGAGACCCACAAGGACTGCACAAACACCCAGACTATGGCAAAAATCTGTATAGCCAGTACAAATGTCATGTGTAGGGATCGAGCCCGCAACCGCCAGCGCAAACCAGTGCTGTGAATGCTGCGCCAACGCAGTGTCTATAACAGCTCAAATAAAATATAAATCCTATTATGAACATCTTTCTGAACTCCTACAATAATACTAACAGAAGCGAATAAAGAACGGCTACTTTTTTTTATAAATGGGAACTGCCGGTTTGAGGTGCAATGCCGGACTATTCACTAAAACCCACATCTTTTTTCCCCCGGTACCTTAGTGAGGACGCCATGGGATCGTTTTCGCACACTACCACGTCGTCCCCTCCCCTCCAGGAACGGCTACCTACCATAACCTGTACGAATATTTATAAAGTGCGGGAACCAAAGTCAGCATCAGCTACTTTATATTATAACGTCTATTACTTGATTATAGTTATGGACTGTGGTATTCTTACGTCTAGTTGCTGGACCAAAGCCTCTTATATTAAAGCCCGCTCAACAGCGGATGTATTCAATAAAATTTCGTCCGCAGCATATAGGTATAGTCTGCTTTGTGATCAAATTTAAAGACGAGATGAATTGTTCAGAAAAATATAGCTCTAGCTATTTCAACTAGTGACTGTCTACCTTTAATATATTATATACACATTTCTATTTTAATAAAATAAGACACATATTATTTATTTATTTATTCATTTATTAATTCATACTTTATTGCATAATACATTAAAGAATTGTAAAAATGGCGGGCTTAATGTTCAAAGCATTCTCTATCAGTCAACCTTAATACGTACAAGAGCGGACGTTTGTAGATGTGCAAAATTGAGTATTATAAAAAATTCACATTAAGAGAAAAAAAAAAGAAATTTTCACATTTGAATAAGTATTACATTATTTCATTCGGATTTTTTTACTGAAGCTATAAAATAGAATAATAAACTTTATATCAATCTTGTAATTTATTGCTTTTTTGCCGATTGCTTCTAAAATTCAAATACGTGCAGGAATTCTCCCTAAAAATCAGTATTTTTTCTGTTTGCTGTAAAATTCTTTTAGAATCTCTCGGTTCTATAAATAAAGCCTAAAAAAACATTGATTCGCTCCAACAGAAATTTACTCCTGCTTAATATTATGGTAGAAAAGAATAAATGACAATAGAGACATATGGTTTGTTTTTTTTGCACTTTTGAGTTGTTTATACAATTATCTTTTTTATAGCCCATAAAATCATGCATATTTTACTCCATTTTTTGTATTATTTTTTTTTTTGGTGAATAATTTTTTCTTTGTAGAGGAGACTTCCTGTTTCCGGTATTGAAATATTTTTAGGCCATCAAAATGATATACAAATTGAAAATTTTTTGAATCTGAACTAAATCGACTTATAAACGTCCTACTAATTGGCAAAGACCCAAAAATAAGTAGCAGGAAAAGTAAAAGGAAAAGAGATAGATGGAAAGGATTCTATATAGGAGAAGGTATAAGAGCTTAATCTTTTTTTTTGCTTATATAACTCTAGGTCGGCAAACAAGTGATTGCCGTAGCTCATAGACATCTGCAGCACCAGGCATGCGTTGTCGACTCTATCCCCAATTTCCCTCAGGTGCTTTGGTCACCTTACTCACCAACAGGAACCTAACACTGCTGCTGTGATCTTCTATAAGGTCGAGGAATAACCCAATCACTGCAAGGTCCAGGTAATGACAACCGGTACCACAATGACACGGAGAAGAAATCGAACTTATAAAAACTGCTATGACGCTGAAGACGCTGCTGCCCATCTTCGTCCTGTATATTTAGGAGCCAGTTAGATGGTTATCCCGCCATCGGTCGGCTTTATAAGTTCCAAGGTGATAGTGGAGCTGTGTTATCCCTTAGTCGTCTCATACGCCACCCACGGGAAGTGAGGGGTGGCTATATTCTTTATTGCCGTAGCCACACAGCTTAAAACTGGTTATAACGTCTTCTTACTCAAAAAACGTTTCCCTTCTTAAAAACGGCCGTGTAAAACTAAAGCCACCTGAAGAGACAATTAAATCTTAATCTTAGTTTTTACATAAAATCGCTTTTTAAATTCATTATGAAAAATCGCGGAAAAAACAAAGTATTTTGATACTTAATTTTGGCGTTAATTTCATATTAAATAAAATTATTGAATGTAGAAAAACTTCATGGTAATCGATTAAAGGTTAAAGCTCTACAAACATACAAGGTTATTTTCGATTTCGTGTTATCGTTTTTAATGTACTTTTAAATATTATTTATCAGTGTCACACGTGTCAAAATATTTCGACAACTCTTCACGTGACATTATATTTGGCTATTTTCGTACCTTAATGGCCGACGCATTTATTTGAAATTTTGGTGCCGAATTATAGAAATATATTTTTAATCAATCAGTTCATTGATATTATCAAAAGCTATATGTGATACTATTTTCATAAAATAGAAGTAAAAATAGACTTGTTGAATGGAATCAATTCAAAAAGATATTTTCATTTTGTGAATAGTCAGTCGTCATTATAAATGCCCGTAAACATTTTGGTGGTGATGTGGAGTTGTATCAACCTAAGGTTTTTGCTCTCTTATTATCGTCTGAAAGTCGTAACTTGGCAATGTCAGTCTACATTTCTTTAATAAACAGACTTTTCGAAGCTAAATAACTTTCCAAATTTTATCGGCAACTTAAAATTAGAGCATTCAAATAAAATAAATTAGAGGTAACATTACTTCTCACAGGCTTAATTGTTTAGAAATAAGTTCTTAGTCCTCTCGTGACTATGATTGCCTTGAAGTATTCGAAACGTCGAGCATTTAAAAAAAGTAATAAACCGCGATAAAATCCGAAAAAGTTATTTCATTATACTGGTTACGAATAAGTTCGTCCCTGTCAAGTTTTTTGTGATTATTATAGAAACTGTAAATATATTTTAAGTGCAATAAAGATTACGATACAAACACTTACACTTATGTATGTCGTTGAAGAAGTTGAACACATAACTAAAACTCTCCCATTATTCATTCACACCCAAATATAAATTAGTTGGATAATGCTCGATTGGCAGAAATAATTACAATACGTGGTGAGACCGGGGTAGAGTCGGTCGTTACTAGTAAGGACGTCATCAATTAACCCAACGAAGTCAATAGCCATTCACTAGACGTACTTTACAGGAAGTCAATTTACATTCAACCCTATAAATGTAGTGTATGATGTTAAGCCGGTCATGATTAGTTTTGGTTTGTTAGCTACAAAAGAGATTTTTGATTTGAGATGAATTTCCAAACTATTTTAATTCTAAGACTAAGTTTTGACCATCAAAAAGGTTTTGATGAAAAGTATTTTTATTTTTGACGATTTCGCTTCAATTACAAGACTTATGAAGTTATCAGATTATCAGCTAAATAAATGTTTAATGTTTTAAAAATGCCTTTCAATTAATGTTTCACAAAGCTTATTACCATTAGCAAGACACTATCCTCGAAACTTTTTAGTGCTGCTGAAAATACCAATTAAGAACCTCAAACTGAGAATGAATTGATTTATTTAAACAGTTAAAATAAATCCGTCACTACGCAAACAAAACTCTATTGATTTTGGGGCGTTATTAAATACTAGTGGTCGCCCAGAGGTTGAAATTCGACCATAATTAAAAAATTTAATTAAATAAAACCAAAAAGTTATGAAAATAAAGAACCCTTTTTTAAATTTTTTAATTTGACTACAGACTTTGACAATCAACAAAAGAATATAACATGCGTGTGTGTGTCAAATACATGGTCGTGTGTGTAATTTTTTTTATTGATTTAATGTATTTTTATGCATAATTAAAAAAAATAGTATTCTGCACTCTTTCTTTCAGACGCTGCGTTGGCGCAACGGTCACAGCTATGGATTGTGTCGGTTGCGCTGGCGGTTGCGGGTTCGATCCCCGCACATGACATACATTTGTATTGGCCATACAGGTGTTTGCCGTGGTCTGGGTGTTTGTGCAGTCCTTGTGGGTCGCCCCACCGTGCCTCGGAGAGCACGTTAAGCCGTCGGTCCCGGTTGTTATCATGTACACCTGATAGCGATCGTTACTCATAGTAGGGAATATATCCGCCAACCCGCATTGGAGCAGCATGGTGGATTAAGCTCTAATCCTTCTCCTACATGGGGAAAGAGGCCTATGCCCAACAGTGGGATATTACAGGCTGAAGCGAAACTCTTTCTCTATATAAACTATTAGTGTGCGAAATTTCGTACTCGTCCGTCCGCGAAATTTTCGTAAAAAGGGGTACAAAGTTTTTGCTTTACGTATTAATATATAAATAGTGGTAATTATACCTTACGTATTTATTTTAACTTTTTACCCGATACGCTCTCTCTAGAGTTACATGTCTAAGTGTACGAGAGATACCAATTACTTAAGATCATATACTCGCTTCTTCGCCGCTTACTTTCATAAAATATATATATACATACCTATAACATTTAACAAATATTAATTTTCCTCCTATTTCTAACTTTTACATAAATTCAATTTAACATTTCTAATTGAATTGATTGACTAAATTTTGTTTTTATACTAAGTAGTCTACGTCTTGAAAGTAACTTTCGACGTCGTTTTAATATTGAGTCGTAATCGCTAATCTATATAACATATAAAAGCGAAAGGTCACTCATCACGAAATCTCCGGAACTATAATACCTACAAACTTGAAATTTGGCAGCTAGGTTTCTTATAAGGCGTAAATATCCACTAAGAACGAATTTTATGAAACTCGACCCTTAAAGGGATAAAACGGGAGTTGGAAGTTTGTATGAAAGTCCTATGTTTTTGGAGTAAGAAACTTGAAATATAAAATATATGCTTTATAGATGGTGAGAAGGTGTTCAAATAATGTATCTTTAGAAATCAACTCCCTTTTGAGGTTAAATCCGGGGATGGTAGGTTGACTCGCTCATCACGAAATCTCCGAAACCATAACAGCTACAAACTTGAAATTTGGCAGGTAGGTTCCTTATAGAACTTAAAGCTTCGCTAAGAACGGATTATACGTAACTCGACCCTTAAGGGGGTAAAATGGGGGTTAGGAGTTTGTATGATAGTCCTATCTTTTTGAAGTAAGAGACTTGAAATTTTAAATGTATGTTCTATAGATGCTGAAGAAGTGTCCAAATAATGCATCGTAATTTATGTATATATATGAAAGAGAAAGGTCACTGACTCACGCATCAGGAGAACTCAAAAAACACTGGATGGTCCATCCATCCAGGATGGACAAAGATGAAATTTGGCAGAGAGGTAGATAATAGTTAGTACACGTCCTCTAAGAACGGATTTTGCTATATTACACCGCTAAGGGGGTTTAATTGAGGTTGACAGTTTGTATGAAACATATACAGCAGGGTCGGTTTAAAGGAAAATAACCGCGTTTGCAACCCTATGTGTTCAAGAAATATTTATATTGATCACTTATAAGTAGTAGAAAAAAAATATTTTTTACAATATCTAACCTTTATGTTACTAGAATAATTTTTTATTTACCCCTGTCGGCACGAAGTCACGGAAGAGCGTGTGTTACGCTATTCCGTGGCATATATTTACTTAGAACCATATTAAAAACTAAATTGCAGTATATTTTAAACATATTTACTCTACAATACTATATTATTACTACATTATTTTATACCACAATTCTGAGGATTTCAACGAACCATTATGTACGACGCGACGCGCGCTTCACGCGGACTTAGTCACGGGCAACAGTTAGTGTATTATAAAACAAAGTCCCCAAAAGTGTATGTGATCGATTCCCTCAAAATCTACTGAACGGATTTTTATGCGGTTTCACCAATGGAGAGAGGGCTTCAAGAGGAAGGTTTACGGAATGGCTAAGTCGATTTTGACGAGAGTTTCACTGGAAGTTTACCGGTAAAACGTTGTGACACACTGATTTCAACGCGGGCAAAGCCGCGGGCACAGCTAGTCTAATATATAAAATTCTCGTGTCGCGGTGTTTGTAGTTAAAGTCCTCTAAAACGGCTTGACCGATTCTCATGGAATTTTGTATGCATATTGGGTAGGCCTGAGAATCGAACAACATCTATTTTTCATCCCCCTAAATGTTAAGGGTAGTCCACCCCAATTTTTTTTTTAATTTTTAGATAAATTATTTATTATTTATTTTTTTATGATACAACATAAAAAAATATATACAATGCTAAATTTTTAACCCTCTACGATCAACCTCTTTTTTTAAATAGCGTTTAGTGACAAAACAACGTTTGACGAGTCAGCTAGTACACATATAAATGAAAATATTTCAAGCTGTTTACGTTTAATATATTTGTTAAAATACTAGCTGTATCTTCTGCGCATTGCTATGCTTTTTTTTACTTTTTTTTCGTTGTACCAACTCAGAAATCTTTGTGAGCTCATGTACAACACTTTGCTGAAGATCATGACATAATCAAATGAATATTTTACGATTCCATAAAGCACATACAGACAAATATTCATATTCACGCAAACGTTGTTTTGCCTTTTAATTGTGTTATTAACCCCCTTTATTCCCCCCACCTTATAACTTAGGGGTGTACTGTGTGGCTACGGTACTAAAGAATTTAGCCACCCCCTCTCTTCCCGTGGGTGTCGTAAGAGGCGACTAAGGGATAACACAGTTTCACAACCACCTTGGAACTTAAAAAGCCGACCGGTGGCGGGATAACCATCCAACTGCTGGCTTTGAAATACACAGGCCGAAAACGGGCAGCAGCGTCTTCGGTGCGACAAAGCCAGTACTGCGGTCACCAACCCGCCTGCCCAGCGTGGTGACTATGGGCAAAACACATAAGTTCACGTTATTTTTAGCGTAAACTTGTGGAGGCCTATGTCCAGCAGTGGACTGTATAGGCTGTAATGATGATAACTTAGGGGTATGAAAAATAGATGTTGGCCGATTCTCAGACCTACCCGATATGCACACGAAATTTCATAAAAATCGGTCCAGCCGCTTTGGAGGAGTATTTTAACTAATATTGTGACACGAGAATTTTATATATAGACTAAATAAACAAAATAACATAATTCATTTTATATGACAAAAGTCCTTTTTTAAGAATATTTTTACATTACTTTTTCCTGACGTTTCTTCGACTATTTATATTGTTATTGAGTCTTATTAACGTAACAGTAGTAACATCTTATGGCATTATAATGAAATAGCTGTTTAATTACATGGCTAATACAATCAATTAGCTAGTGCATACATTATAGTGTACTCAACCTATAATTGAACTATATATTATATATTATAGGCTATTGAGATCAAGAAATCAGTGACATCGGAAAAATCTTTCGTCAATATGTTAACGAAATCAGTCTTTATGAACTCAAATACTACTTAAAATAGAAAATAAAAAAAAATTGTTTATAAAACAAACGAACAAACTAAGATTTTTAGAAATATTCAGTGTACTCGTAGTTTCACATCGAAACTTTCAAGTTAAGTGAATAGCAATTACGGTTTCTTAAGTCTAGTTAGTTGAAGTTATCGACCGATCTCCTAACTTAGTGCTAAACAAGTTGCAATTTCAACCTATCCGTTACTTAGCTTCGTCAAGGCAATTAAAAATTAAAATAAGAGTAAAAATAAAACGACGGTGACGACGTTTCAGCCTGTAGCATCCCACTTCTGGGCATTGACCACTTTTTACCTGTAGGAAAAGTATTGGAACTGAACCCATCACGCTGCTCCACTACGAGTTGGCAGATCACTACCATTATTAACGGTCGGTATTAAGTGTAAATGATGACAACCGGGACTGATATCTTAACGTGTTTTCCGAGGTTCGGGAAACAAATATTTTTACAAATACAAATATTCAAACTGAGCGGGAATCAAACCCACAAACCGTCTGTGTTTAGCCGCCTAAATGGTAAACGCATCACTACATCAGAGCGGTTGTTATTATACTACGTTTTAGCTGATTAAATGAAATAAATAATAACAAACAACAAATATATATATATATATACATAATTTGATAAGCAATTTAATAATAGTGTTTATAGGTAATATCCGATCTAGCTAATTTCTTCGATAAATATAACGTAAATAATACATGTATAACAACCAGGCTCGGATTGGGAATCAAAACCATAATCCTTGAGTAGAAAGCATACTGCGCCATTTAGCTATTCAAGTGGCCTACGGCGCAGTGTACAATAACTTTGCAGTGAATAAATAAACACCTAATACTTAACGACTATCATCGTGTGAATACTATATGGGGGAGTCGAAAATGCATATATCGTTATCACGACAATAGAAGCATTTAATTTATGTTTGGGAAACAAACAGATATACATAATAAAATACATTAACAAAAACGAATAGTACAGAATCCAGCATTTTTCACCAATTATCTTTTAGTGTGGTGAATAAAGTCGAAAAGTGTATCCAGCAAGTTATAATATAATTGTCAAATAATAGTAGTGATGATCGATTTATTTTTATTTGTACTGGACAGATAATTTATAAATAAATATGTCCTTATTTGTTTGCACAGGACATATCTGTTCATTATCAGCTTCACGCGGGCACTTTCCAATTTCGTAAGAATGTTGGGTTAAAAATTCCTTATGCGTGTTATTTTGGATCCAAAATTCTGCGTGAAAAAATAATAAACATCCATCCATTCTCACAGACTTTTGTATAATATTAGCAGGATTTTGTTTTATCTAGCTTGGTATTTATCAAGATTTTGATGACATTTTCACAAAAACCCTGGACGACAAAGATTCAAAGACAAAGATATGTCAATGTTACATTAGTCACTCGAGTCCATCCCCTATTTAACATTGTGTTGAATATGTTTGTTCAAAGGTTTATATGAGCTACAAATTCATCATCATCATCACTTCGGTCTCCCCAAGTTCGCGCCAGACATCCCGGTTTTCCGCAATCCTCATCCGGCCTACACCGGCAATCTTACGTAGATCGTCGTTACGTATATACGTAATGTTGTACGTCGTACGTCGTTACGTAGATTACGTCGAGCTACAAATTATTAAAACAAAATTATGTTATTTTTTATATTTTTATTAAAACTTACTATTTGTGAAACAAAGTATTAAATTAAAAAAAAAAAATTGAAAACTAGTAAACAATTTAATAGCTTAAATTTAAAGATTCTCCCCGCCCATTGCCTTTCTGTCAGTGTTAGAATTTAATTAAGTAGATTTCAGTTGCGAATAAACGAACAAAAATAAATCAAGCCGGTTTGGGACTGTAAAAGATAAGATCTTGGCCCGTAGCGGACTGAAAATCGATATTAAAACTAGCTAACGAAGCGGATCACGATAGAACAAGATTACAAGATTGAAATATTCGTATTTAATTATTTTATATTAAAATTAAAGTTTATTTATTTATTCGCAAAAGGAAGTTAGTGTCGCAAAGGAGTTTTGTGAAACTAAATGAAATTACAAAATACTTAACTTATGTAAAAAAAAGTTCAGATACATGTATGTAGTTGAACGTATTTTCTGTATTTGTGTCTTAAATTCGCAAGAAATAGAAAAGGCTTTTTATTTCTATTTCATTTTATATTTATTAATTTTATTAACTACATACAAAGCTAAATGGGCGTAATAAGAAACTTATCAAGAACACGCTAACACTTTACCGCTTATTAATATCTACCTCAGAATTTATAATGACACAGAAATATGTAAGGCGTACGTAATTAGTCATGACTACGTAACTTTGAGGCTCGAAATTCGACACAAAACTAAGATACGTCTGGTAAACGTCACTCATATAGAGAACTTTGATATGTGAAATACTAAAATGTTCGCGTTTAAGTTGACGTTCTGCAGATTTTTCCGCTGAAAATTTGAGGTAAAATTTTCAGTTTACTGTCGAAGAATGCATTGTTTGAGATTTATCTGCGAAAGCAGCGACGTTTTAGTTTAATAGTACCATTTCTGTTTTACGCTTGTAATGTAAGTACCTAAATAGATGTTTTCGATTCAGCGACTATATCATCTTTTTACGTGATAATAGTGTTTTAAAATAACATATTTTTAAATAAATAACTATGAATAGTAATAAAAAAAAACTTTTTTATTCAAACATATTATCTGCCAAAGTAAGACAATATTGAATAAAAAGAACAAAAACAGAATGATTTAAACGTATAAATAAATACTAACATGAGTAATAGACCTAATAAAATTAAACTGATGTCAGTTTTAAATTAATATTTAAAATACAAATAATAATAACATATTCTCTGTTGTACATAATCTCAGTGATAATAAAAAAAAGATGTGCAAAGATGACCTTTTCGATAAAAGAGAAGGTTCAGTGGCAGTACAAATATTAATTAAATATTTTTTTACAAATTTTACCTTTATTTAATTAAAATATGAATAATATGTACGATTTTATTTTTGTGTTACCCACACATTAGGAATTCTAAACATTTTTGAATATCATATCAAAAATTGACCTCTCGTGTCCGACACGGTCAGTCGGAGACGCGGGTTCGAACCCCGCTGGAGCGGTCAATTTTTGATATGATATTCAAAAATGTTTAAAATATGAATAAATACACATATTGGATATGGTATACTTTAAACGTAAAGTATACATATATACACGTTTAAACGAAAATATATGAGTAGCAACTACAAAAAAGGTTTAACAAAATATTTTGAATTTAAAACAATATCAAAAGTTTATTTTAAATTTCTTTTTCAAATAAATCATCTAATGTAACTAAAACACATTTTAAATTCGACTATACTTAAGTTAACATCGAATTTTTCTTTTTGAAATGCTGAAACTGAAATAAAATAGGTTACAAAGATTAGGTGCATAGTGCAAAGTTCGCGTTTTCCGTAATCTTTTGTGTTTAACCTCCGCAGTGGGTTGTAATTCAGCGAAACGTGTGGAAGCACGCCCAAGTTTTGAACTAGGAGATACGTAAAGTAAGTGGGCAGAAACAGAAGTTTTATTGCTTGTATTATTAATATGAAGATTTGAACTTTACACTATACTTACACTTCACAGTTATTACATTAGACACTTAACATTGCAGTAAACATAAAAAAAGATAAATAACGTACTTTATATACAAGCCGTAAATTTGATGTCATTCGATATACTCTTTCGACATTCAATTTCGTTCTTCCTTTCTTTCTCTCTCAATGTTGGTTTCATTAATGAATATTGGGTAAAAACTGTTCAGTCTCCTAGATCGTAGTACGGAATCATTCGAATTAATTCCGTAGTTTCGTCTTAATGCGACATGAAAATGCAGGCAGTACGATATATATGAAAAAAAAAGAATATACAGTTTTGGATTCATTGTCTATGGTAATTTTTAAATGTATTAGTAAAAAGAGTAGTAAGAAAGTAAAAAAATAGTTCAAAATGTTATCAATGTAGTCACATTGATGACATTTTGAACTCTTTTAATTTCTTTTAAGTTTTGTTAATCTTTTAAATATTACAATAACCGTAGATTCAACTAATTTTAGCTTAGTTATCTTTTATTTTTTCTTTATGTTTTCTTACGTTTTTTATAACGTTGGTTATACCACTTAGTAAACAAATCCTTACTCCTATAACATTACTATTTATAACCATCAAATGCCTTAGATTTAATGACTCCAATTAATCAAAATTCAGTATTCAGAATTAGATACAGAACACAAAATCAAGATACAAATATTTTTATCGTATTTACAGAAGTTTATCATGTGCAAGGATCAAATTCTCATTCAATAGCGTCTGTTACGCTAGTTAGTTCGACTACTGCGCTAACTCGTGATAACATGGTTTATATAAAACAATGCTTAAAATTATTATACCTCCACGACAATAAATCTTAACCTCGGTTCACAAATCTAAGAGCAAAATTGTAATGTAAAATTTTATTTTATTACGTTAAATATGTCAGTCGTTGCCGTGAGGCTAAATGGTTTTATTATATTTTCAGTGAAATGAGATGAAAATTACGTCAGCAGTTTATCTTTATAAATTCGGAATACTTTTTTATGCTATTTTTAATAATCTTAAAGTTATTATTATCTATCGTTTTCTTCTAAATAGTTATCCATCGAGCATATTGTACTGTATCCGTCCATCCATCCATCCACTCCACATCGACTATTGGCCATAAGCTTCCCATAATTCCTCTGAATCCAGGACCTCCCCCTGTCTTCTTTAACCAGTCATATAGTATATAGTCATTAACCTGGTTGGAGAGCGGCCTGTGCTTGCCGAGACGTGGTCTCCATTCGAGAAATTTTCTTTCCTTTCGGTTGTTGGTTCATCAAACAATATAGCCTGGCTATTACCACTTTAGCTTATAGTTTTTGAGAGCTATGTCGGTGAATTTCGATTGATTTGATCTACGAATTTCATCATACATATTGAACTTTTAAATTGAACATTCAAAGCTATTCTCAAACAGAATAAATTTATTTGATAAAAGATTACAAAATCGCTACCAATCACATAAATGCTGAAATTGAAAAAGATTTTAATTTAGATATGGTAACAATTGTGCTTTTTGTTATATTTTAAATGAAAATCCGTTTTACCGCCGTAATTAATATATATAGTAGCCGGTTTGTTAGTTTGTTTGTGCTAGTATCAGAAATTAATCCTAAAATTACAAAATTATTTAACATATATTGTTTTTTATAAAGGCAATCAAATCCATACGTATACAATTCATGGAAACCGAAAAGCAAAGGCAAATGCTATCTAACAATTGAAATTTAAGGTAAACGAGAAAAATTTCGTAATAATAAAATGGATAATACTTAATATTATCGTGACTAAGCTACACACAACACCATAGATACCGGTGAAACAGTTCGATTTTTTAAACTGATTTGTGTCATACAAAATAATCATAAACGGGGGAGATTGAATATATTTAATTAATTCTGCAACGATAAGAAGCCTATTTAGTCTATATTGTTATATACGTATAATATTACGATTCAAAGTTACTATAACTACCATTAACTATAAAAAAAGTCAACCGTAAAGTTAACTGTTAGCTATAAAAAAAGTCAACACAGGTCAAACAAACTACACGTCTAATGTTACGTAAACAAATTAAATATTAAAACCTGTTATCGAAATAGAAATAAGGCTCGATTATAAGTTCTAATTATTTTTCATGTCACTGTCAAGGTAATTGCAGGACCGCTTTGTTGACAAAGGGAAAAGTTAGCGTATAGCAAAAAGCATCTTTCTGTAAATTTGGTGAAAGTATCTATGTACCTCAACCTCACAGAACATCATTATCAAATTATACCGCTGGTAACTTGTATTTAGTGCATTTCTAGTGCTGTAGACTAGGATATAGATTACGGTAACCGCTTACTTTTATCGACTATTATATTACTATATCAGGGGAACCGAACGTTTATTTACAGCTCTAGTACATAAAAAATATATAACAACAAGCCAAGTGCGAGTCGGACTCACGCTCAAAGGGTTTCGTACCATTGACTAGGTAAAATATTTAGACAAAATGTTATCGTCTAAATTTTTTTTTATTTTATTATTTAAAATGAAAGTAAATATAAAATTAAGTATTTTGTGAATATTTCAAGTGTCTACCTGTTACTATTTATTGATATCGAGCAATATAGGCAAAAAATGGCGTTTTTTGTATGGGAGCCCACCTTAAATATTTATTTTACTTTAATTTTATTATTTATTAGTAAATTAAAAATACAATTGAGTATTTCGTGAATATTCCAATATTGCTAACCTACCTGCTTCCATTATTGATATCGAGCAAAAAAGGGCAAAAAATCGCGTTTGTTGTATGGGAGCCCACCTTAAATATTTATTTTATTTTATTTTTATTATTTGTTGTTATAGCGGCAACAGTAATAGATAATTTTGTGGAAATTTCAACCGATTAGCTACTGTGGTTCTTGACATACAGCCTGGTGACAGACAAACGAACGGACGGACGGACTGACAGCGAAGTCTTAGTAATAGTGTCCTGTTTTTACTCTTTGGGTATGGAACCCTGAAAATTAATGGTGGATGACATCGTACCGTAGTGACCAAAGCTACTAGCTGTTGCACTAGTGATCGCACTTTTGAATCACACTCATTAGAAAGGTTGTCTTGGACAGAAACACACTTGGAATGGTGTGGTTGTTTCTAATTGTACTGTAGATGTTTCTGGGGAAATGGTACAGGATTCTCATTATAATTTAAAATAGTTTGAACTAACAAAGGTAGTTTATTTTTTTAATCGACCATAGTCATATATGTATTTTAAACACTACTTGTAATAATAGAGGTCATTTTTTTTTAAATTATTTAATTTTGTGCTGTGTGGCTACGGGTGCTGTGTGGCTACGGCACTAAAGAATTTAGCCACCCCCTCTCTTCCCGTGGGTGTCGTAAGAGGCGACTAAGGGATAACAAGGTTCCACAATCACCTTGGAACTTAAGAAGCCGACCGATGGCGGGATAACCATCCAACTGCTGGCTTTGAAATACACAGGCCGAAGACGGGCAGCAGCGTCATCGGTGCGACAAAGCCAGTACTGCGGTCACCAACCCGCCTGCCCAGCGTGGTGACTATGGGCAAAACACATGAGTTCACGTTATTTTTGGCGTCAACTTGTGGAGGCCTATGTCCAGCAGTGGACTGTATAGGCTGTAATGATGATGATGATTTTTTTTAAATGCTCCATACTGTAGAGGAATATTATGCTAATTTTTTTTAGTATGCCATACCATAGACTAATACTGGGGAAAATTAAATTTCAATCCCACTTCTTACAAAAATAGATTCTCGTCGGAACGATGTTTCAGCCTATAGTCGAGTTTTTTTCTTCGTAGCGTGTTTTCAGTTTGTTAGGTTTAAAAACACCGTACGACCTATTTCCTATCAACAGTCAATATTTGGTTTGGGTACCTATGTGTAGTTCGATCGTCACTACTCGTGTCAGCTACGTCGTGTTTGCTATTTCATTAAGGATGAACGAGTGTGTCACGAGAATTGTTTATGTAGTTGTAAGCCTGGACGATTTAGTATTGACTAATATACGTTCAAATTGCTAAGATAATAACTATTGTGGGAAAGACTCACGTTAAATTTTACAAGTATACATGTTACATTTTATGCATAAACCTATTTCTTGACTGGTTGATGTTTTTTTTCTATAGTTCATCAGTTTTAAGATTAAATAATACTAAACAGACCATTCTTCATTTGATTTCCTTAAAATTAATTTTTAATACTAAATTTTATTGTCAATTTATGAAATAATATTTCGACAAATAGTACCTATTTGAAATTTAAAAATATTTATCATTTTCTTACAATACTCGTTAAAATGTTATCAAGTGTTTTACTAAAATCGTTTGATATTTTGTTTACATAAAAATATGCTCAATTAAAGCCAAATCGGTCCAGTAGATAGAACGTAGAAGTTGAAAGAAAAATTCTAATTCAAATTCAAGAATTAAAGTTTTAAAATTCATCTCATATTCTTTGTATGTACTGTAAGTAAATCTGTGTTTGTATGCAGCGTGGAAGATTGCAAGATAAATCTTACTCCTTAATAGAAGAAATTGTCTTTGCCCCTCAGTAGGACAAAGAAAGCTATTGCAGTGAAATATAGTTATTAAAGAGATGCCTTTAAAACCAAATATACATATATTATATTATTACTATATATATATATATATATATATATATATATATATATATATAAATCATTAATATATTTCATTAATGACATTATTAATTGCATCAAGAATTCCAAATGTTTAATTTATGCTGACGATTTAAAGCTTGCTAAAGAAATTACCAATAAGCATGACGTTAAGTCTTTACAAGAAGATATCAATAGAGTTTTCGAATGGTGTAAGTTAAATGGAATGGAGCTTAACCCTTCCAAATGTTCATATATTACTTTCACACGTAAACGATTTTTTGTTGGGCGAAAATATGTTATTGGTACGCACCAATTACAGAAATTGGAGTACGTTCGCGATTTAGGTATCACTATTGATGATAAGTTATGTTATAATGTACGCATTGATAACATACGCAGGTGGGCACGCAAGATATTGGGGGTTATTTTTAGAAATTCTAAACAATTTAAAAAACTTAAGACCAAAAAAAAATTATTCACTACATTAGTAAGGTGTAAGCTAGACTTTGGCACGCCCAATTGGAACCCTAAACTCCCAGACCCATAAAGATAGATTGGAAAGTATACAGAGATGGTTTACGCAATTTTATTCTATTGGACAGGACAAAAGAATGCCCTACTACTCACGGCTAAATAAGTTTCGGTTAAACTCACTCTCTAGCCGGCGCAAGCTACTTGATATGGTATTCTTACACAAACTAGTGAATGGAGCTGTGGATAGTTCAGAACTCCTAAGCAAAATTTCAATTAACGTTCCCTCTCGCATACCACGATATCCCCTTTCACTATTTGCTTATAAAACCCAGAGAACAAACCTCGGTTATTATTCCCTTATCCCTAGACTGAGTAGGCTCTACAGAGAATTTACAGTTAAAAACGAGTCATTAGACATCTTTGCAGATAACCTAGCTGTATTTAAGAAGAAACTATTAAAGTCATTTGATTCCTCAAATCAAAAGCTATGTAACACTAATATTAACTTATGTTAATTTACAATAGTAATAGTTATGTATTTAGATCTTTATTTTGTATGTATTTTTTTTATTTAAATCCTATATGTTTAAATTTTTTTGATGCTGATGACTCAATTGTCTAAAGCGCATGCTGTAACTACCTTAAAAGGAATTATATGTATATATTTAATACCTTTGCATATAACTAATTGTAATTTTTTTAAACATGCAATTCTGTTGGTGGTTCCAATTAAATAAATAAAATACAATATTAAAATAAGAAACTAACAGACCGATTAAGCCGATTCATGGGTTACCGGTTAATCGGTTTAAATTTCTATATGTTTCCGTTGTCAAGTTATTTGGAATTAATACTAAAGATCACGCTATCTATAACTTCAGAATTATTGAACCAAAGACCTTAAAATTCAATTATTTCATTCTTTAAAAAAATAATGAAGAATACGTTAACATATTAAAATAAGTACACATTTTGATTTCAAAACCTTTTCTCAAGGAGACAGTGCTAAATTTCAAAACAATAAAGATCTAGTGTCATTATTGATTATAGAGTATCCTATATAAATAAGTTTTAATATATATTCAATGAGCAGAGTTTTACGCCATAAAGTTTTATTATAAATATATTATTATAGTGCTAGGTGCCTCGCGTGGATTTATTCGCATTGTGTGTTAATACTTGATAGTTATATCAATTATTTTTTACAACAACCTTAAAGATGGCCATTAAAATAAAGGAAAAATAAAAATTGTGAATGAACTGAATACATCATAGAGTACAGCGGTCAAATAGGTCATTTTTCACTCGAGCACCAACGTATACGTTACATCATTTATACCTTACATCATTACGCCTCTATTTGTCACACGATCATTATTTACACAACACAGAGTAAATACAAAACACATACCTTGTTTTGCCATTAGTCATTTTCACTTTGAAATACGTAAAAAGATAATTAAGCACCCTAACTCTTTAGATGCTTTTGATTACTCGTTAGAATAAAATTTAAATTTAATTACTTCAAATGTTTGAAGGAACGAAGGTTTTTTAATTAAAAATTAAGTTAAGCCTTGATTGCGACTGAAAGTAAATTCTATCTGCTATCTACTATTGGTTATTCGATATACTTAGAAATCAAAGTTACCCATAAATTATAAAGTTTGCAGTGAGTAAAAAAAAAAAAGAAAATAAATAACTGTTCAAGGAAAAGTGAGAACATACAATTCATCATGAAAATGGGCCTTATATTAAAGACCTTTGAATTGATTCAGTGACCCATATTACACACTTTTAAAAGCGATTCTAAATGCATTTTTGGTCTGAATTTACTGGTGCGCCAATCGAGCTGTGTACATCACTGTTCACTGCGGACGAGGTGGCAATTATTTATTTGAACAATATGTTTTACTACACTATATAACGGTTAAATTGGTAGAACTCAGAGCTCGCTCGGGTATTTACTACTTACTCACAGATATACCAGCGTCGACATAGCCGATCTTTATAGTCAGCTATCTAGAATAAGCTAAGACTGGCAGGTGACACTTGACTTTTCGTTTTAATTCTATAAAAAAAAAAACAAGCACGATGTGATCAAAAATTGGAGAAAACGATAGATAGTTAATTTTTAAGAATATGTTAAGCATCAGAGATCTATTAATTTTTGATATAAAAAAATATGTATTTAAAGTATTTTTCTTTAAATGAACCTAATCCATACCAGTAATGTAGTGGGTAGACGCTTACACTTAACAAAATTACAATTCATATGAAAATAAGAGAATATCTCGAGCGCTTAAATTCTTAAGCTCCATAACCTTCTTAGCCCAACCTAATATATACCTAAAAATCCAAAGCTCGATTACAAGGTCTTGGCACTAATTTCTTTAAACGAACTCATCAGTTTTATTGAATTTTTGTCTTGTATTAGCATCTCTCGCTGTTTTATCTCTATTAGATAAAATACTTACATGATTGGTAGAAGCTTTCGGCTTTACCCACACTGTGATCAGTTATAGCCTATAATGATTACAATTTATAGCTTATTTAATTCAATGTTTTCTTTTGCACTGTTACACACTAAACAGTCATCTGTTGAGCTATGATCTTTTCTTGGATGAAGGGAATAATTATAGCTTAATCTGCAATACTGTTTCACCGTGCATAAAGGGATGTACAATTTTAAAAGGTCTATTCTAGTACACAGGGAAATCGTTTGCCTACAGTGAACCATATTATAGATAGTCAACTGTATTTTAGTACACAAGTGCTCAATCCCGATAGAGCTGTATCAATCAGTGTAGTGCGCGGTCGCGCTCTCCATTATTTGAACAATGCATTTTGATTCAGTTTGTGACTGAATAGTTCTATAAAATATACATTTTTGTTATATTTGTATTTTATAGTAATAATACTTACAATCTATTAGTAATATGCAATTTAAAAAAATTATTATTCTTTACTAAGGTTGGGCTCATCAGGGTGTATCCTGTTCAAAATCTGGAGAAGCTTGACTGGAGTTACTTCTTCACCTCATCATACCTCAACTTCAACTTTACAGAGAATCCCAGCAGAATAACACTTTTCTCAGTAAGTGTAAGTCTCGGTAAGTTCCTGTGGTGAGTAAAGTGGGAAGAGCTCCTGGGAAGAGTCGGAGGTAAGGTAGTCAATACACTTGCAATGCTTCTGGTGTTGCTGGAGTGCACAGTAATCGCATACCATAACATGCTTGTTCGCCGCTAAACAAAAATTTCAGAACTATTTTTTCTATTCTAGAAATATTGTGAATCGAAGAATTTTTGAATACTACCAACAAAAACAACGGCAATAAGCTTAGGATTTATATTGTCTAGAATGATAAATGAATTGTACATTGCTCATGCCGAAATCCGCAAGTAATTTGTAAATTACGAAAATAAAATCCAGACGCGTACATTTTTATAACGTATTAAAATTAGCAAGTAAACAATTATTTCAAACTTATTAAACGAATTATCGGCGTATAAAATTACGTAGATTAAGTCAACTTTGATTGAAGTAATGTGATTAACAAAATTATATAAGCAAAAAATACTCTAATAAATGAACCGAAATAACCTTTGTCACACCTTGAAGTGTCGTGTTGCGTCTTGACCTAAATCACAATGTGTATAAAATATTTAAAGAAATGTCATTCTTATGCATATAAGTAATAGAACGAGAATCGCGTATATATTTGTGATTCAAGCAACAATATGTCTTCTTCTGTCTAGCAGATAATGAAAAGTTATACCAGTCTCCTTTATATGCATAACTGAAACATATGAAGCCGAAACATTTCGCTGCGAATATTAAGAAAGTTATATTTAGTGTGTGTACTTGTTGATATAGTATCCCATTTCATTCATCTCCATTCATTAAAAAAGTGTACATAGAATAGCTGAAAGTATTTTTTAACACTATAATTATTTTTCATTTTTAAGTACAGATTTATCAACAATTCTAAGGTATTTTAAATTTTATTAATACTAAACGTCGTGAGATAATTGCGAAAATTTTAAATTGAACCCATATTAAGGAAAAGGGCTTTAGCTCAACAGGGCCATACAAAAATAGTATTTTTAGTTCAAATCAGTTTAGTTCAGTTGAGATTTGACTTAAATTTATAGATATTTATACAGGCTCTTGTGTATTCTTTTAAAATAAAAAACTAATTTACTTAAACTTTAAAAAAGAATACTAATTCAAGAGAGAGAAAAAGGAATAAGTTAAGATTTCTTAAAAATTTGAAATTCTTATTAAATTATGACAATGGAATTTTGAAACCTACGAATATATCTATTTTCACAGTTCGCGGAACTAAATCGAAAACCAGCTGACGGGCTACGAAGATACGGGACGTAGCATCTGATGGCGTAGCGCATGCCTCACGGGCGAGTCATGAGACTGTAAAGAATTTAATTTAACAGCGGTACCGTCTGGCTTTGCCCGCGTAGTTTTTGATACATTGGAATTTTCGGAAAATAGCCAATGTGTTATTCTTCCAGAAATATATTCTCTTTTATTATAGGCGCTTCTCTTTCTTCTTTTAAATATAGACGTATGGAATTGAAAACTACCTTAGTAGTGAATTTCTTATGAAAGATTTTTTTTTTGCTTTTGCAAAATTCATGGTATTTCATTGATATGAAAAATCAGTGAGTCATTAAATAAGTATAAGAGTAATAAGGTCTATAGTATAATACATAAATACATATAGATTTATGAATTTCATTTTTATTACTTATGAAATTTATAATGTTGTATAGGTTACGCAGTTAGGAGTCGAACATCTTATAAAAGACTACAGCGGAATCTACCTATATAATAAAACAATTTTTTTCAGATTTCATAGCAGTTTATTAAGTTTTTTAAATGCTCGACGTTTTGGATACTTTACAGCAACCATAGTCACGGAAGGACTGGATTACCTTATAGGTAATGGATCACCGAAATTTATGTACGCACATAATTTTCAAACAATGGCACTTAACTTGTATTTGTATTGTCTATTGTCAGGGCGAGGTTTCTTAAAAATATATTAAAAAGATATTTTTACGAAAAGAAAGCATGGCAGGACGAAAATCGCTGGGTCAGCTAGTTTTATATATATCTAAAGTCATATAGGTGTTGCGTTATATATACATACTATGAAACTCACGTTTACAGAGATAATAACGAGTGTGCTTTAGACCACACGACTGAAGTAAAACTTCTTTAGCGCCATGTAACTTATATCTCCCTCTCAACTTCCGTTCGCCTAGTCCGATCACACTTTTCGTAACGCTCTCATCACACATTCACCAGCTTACTCCCCAAGTCAAGCGTGCGCAAGAAGTTTTACTTCAAAGCTTTAGACAAGCGACCGAAAACAGTGTGTGTTAAGTATTGGGTCAGTCTCGACCCGTCACAATATAATAGTGGTATGTTATACATTTTATCGCAGAAACTCTTAAAAATAATATAACGACGACAAGGATGAATATTTTATAATTAATTATTATATAAAGTTATATTTTCATATATGTATATCATCAGGTGCTACGTTATCTTACTTAGGCAAATAATATAAATTCATTTGTTACTAATAATAATTTATGTACATATATTTTTGTTTTTTGACGAAGGAAAATGGGTCTCGTTTGTTGGTCTTTGATATGGTCGGTCATCGTCGTCGCGTCATACATACACCTCAGTACCTTGATATATCGCCATCCAGGACTTGATGTATCGAAATCCAGGACACCCCAGGCCCATATAGTTACACAGCAGATGATTATATTCTTCAGTCTTAGGTATAATCTGCCGAAAAGTGTAGATGTTGTCTAAGGTGCTGTAGCCATTTCGAAAATAAGCCTGCTCCGGAAGTTGGAATTTGTCGAATTTTGGGGCAAGACGATTCGTCACGACCATTGAAAACAGCTTATAGACGTGGCTCAGAAGTAAGATCGTCTTCAGTTCTTCAAGAGAGACTTTTCACCTCTTTTGTAAAACAGCACCATCACACTCCTGGACCCAGGTGGATGATGGTCGGTGGAATAATCCACTGATTAATCAATTATTTTATACTTTGCTTACCGAAATGGTAAAAAAAAAAAAAATATTTTGATTGATAGCTTCTATCTTTTTTCAAATAATACAATCGTTTTCATTTTGGCAAATTTTTAAG
Source organism: Melitaea cinxia (assembly GCF_905220565.1). Classification (NCBI taxonomy): domain Eukaryota; kingdom Metazoa; phylum Arthropoda; class Insecta; order Lepidoptera; family Nymphalidae; genus Melitaea; species Melitaea cinxia. The sequence goes on along the minus strand of NC_059409.1, from coordinate 4,374,314 downwards.
TATAAATTAACAAATTGATCGGACTTTTGAGTTACTTAATACAGTAGTCAATTTTCTAATGAAATTGTAATATTCCAGTCTGAAATTGAAAACCTGATGAAAGTAATCGTAAAAATTGTTTATGTAAATAAATAATAATATTTTCTCATTTGTCTAGTTAAAACATCATTAATATAAATTGCGTATACGACACTTTTCCTATTAATATTTTACAACTTGTTTACCTACATGTACCATGAAATTACCATTCCGAAAATTTGTAACTGACTCGTTCGATACAGCCATAACAGTATCTCAACATATAAACGTACTTTATACTCCATAAAATCCTGAAAGCTACCATATAAAATAAATACATTGACATGGAATATCAATCAAGTCTATCTTGTATACGTAAAAAAATCTTTTTCATTTTCGATTAAAGTATTCGTTACATATGGAAATGAAAGCCTATATAATAAATAATCTGTAACATACTTTTATATATCCGACATTTTAAAAATAAAATTAAATAAGCATTCCGTCTCTTTCATACTGTTAATTTTTTTCGTATAAAAGTGTAGAGAGAAAGAGGGATAAAGCTACTCAATCTGCTTCTAGTTTAAATTCAAGTGTCAATTAGCCTCTTTATTAGTCTCGTATTTACATAGAAACGATACAGATGGCAGCTGTTTGTTTACGACTTCTATTATATATACCATGGAACTTAATTAAAAGCGAGCGAACGCTAACTTCATTATGCCACATCTGTGGTGATTTATACTTAATTTTGTTGGATTTTTTTTTTTGGAGAAAGTTTTAAATTGATCTTTATTTGCCTACGCATCTAGCGAAGCTAAGCTTAGTTTAGTTTAGCCAGTAATTAATGTTTATTGCATTACGATACGGTCTATAAAATTATAACTTATGAAATAAAATTCGAAATCAATTTAGGTGATTCGATAAAACGGGGGAAAACGTGTTATGTGGCTATGTATATTTTATTAGCGTAACCTTCGACTGTTTAAATCAGTATTTTCTTAAAAAATATATTTTATTTAGAAATAACAATTTGGGAATTACTTCAATTACACATTTTCGAAAATACATGCTGTTTTACACGTTTCAAGTTTTTAAATTATTAGAAGATCATACTTATATTTATTATGTTATAGATATAAAGATAGTATATTATATTAAAAGAGAAAATTAATTTTTTACCACGACTGAGCCTGAAATAGGATTTAAGGAAAACTGAAAATGCTTGCTTCTTTAGTTATGAATATTCGACGCTTATATGCCTGTACTTGAGATGTATAATTAATAGTTAATTTATACAATTTTAAATAATCCGTGAGACTATTTTGTATCCACCATCAAGAAAAATATTATAAGTCAATAATAAACTACTCATGTTTAAAATGAAACTATTTTGTGAACAAGGTTAGTTAGTATTAAAATCGTAATAGTAAGTAAAATACTACAATTAATATGCGAAAACGAATCTTTTATTATTTAAGTACAAACTATATAATACGCATAACAATAAAGCATTTCATACAATAATATAAAGACAAATAAAATTCAAACACACACACAAAACTTTCAAAGTCACAACGTAATAATAAATGAAGTTTATTCATAGCATGTAAAACATGATACAACAAGGCTAATAAAGGTCAAAGCTGAACCCACTATGTCCACATACAAAAACAATAGGACGCAATTGTGTAGAAACAAAGCCAGGCGTTCGTGGATGTATACTAACTTGATTTATTATACTTGGAAGGAAGAAACGGGAATTAAACACAATTGCGTAGGAGATTAATGTTAGGGGATACAGCGAATTTAATGCAAACCCGCCACAAGATAAGATTTATTCTGATCCCGAAACCTTTATTTCTTTTAATTCTTAACGCTCAATATAAAAATATCTGTGAATTTCATTGTCTCTATCGTTCATGATTTGAATTTGAAAATAAAAGCTACGGCAGCTTTGCCACATAGTTTCAACGCAGCAGTAAAACAAACAGTGGAAGCCTTTGAAGTCTCGCAAAATACCGCTTTTTGTCAATGCCGCGGGTTGTCACTTTTATATTTTTTTTTTATGTACACTTACCCAGTTCTAAATTTGTGATAGTTTATTTAGTAAAAAGGTTGTTTCAATTTTAATCTTTCACTATACCACAGACTCAAAATTATTGTACCATTTCACGTCTCCGCAAGACGACTTATTATTAAGTATTAAAGACTTCCTTAGAACAGAAGAAAGAATTCAGAAAAACATGACTAAATTGACAATGTTTGTCTGCGTATATCCATTTTGTCTATTTTTTTTCTTTTGGTGAAATTTTCATATATATTGTTTAAATCATATTTTTATTTTACTATAGAGGCGTTTATAGTACATAATTAATTAGAGCTAATATTTTCAAGTTTTGCTTATAATCATGTTTCCTTTTTCCTGATAAAGCTAGAATCAAATATAAATGAAGATTTCTATACTTTGAAAGTTTAAACATTTTAGCGAACAAGACTCAAACAAAATATGATTTGTGACAAATAAACATAGTATTTCATTGAGACGCAACGAATTCAATTAATCTACTGAATTTTGAAATTTGAAAATTGAAAAATTTTAGGAATTTCAATAAATCTTAGTAAGTTGAAAATATTTAATTTTTACACCTTACCACAGTTAGCACGTACACCACAATTACCTGCACACGAGTACATGTGATTTCATTCCTAAATAAATATGACAAATTCAACTTCTTATTTCAAGTAATCCATACCGAATTTGTCGATAAAAAGTATCAATACTATTAGTTTTCTTAGTATTGTCAGCGTTTAGTGAGGCTACATATAAATAAACAGATATACAAAAATAAAATAAATAAATACAATATTAGTTTCAGTATCGATTTTACTTTTTTTTTATGTCTTTAATGTATAAAATTGGACAAGCTAAGGAATCAAGTAGGCCATAAGTGTACATATACGTTAACTAGACAATAAGTGTACATATATTATAGATAGCAAGTAAGTGTATATATAAACATAGATAATAATAATAATCATAATAGTGACAACAATAATTAAAGTAAGGCGCAATATAATTCTATGTCTTTTTGCATGTAAGATATCAATTAAGTTTAGCATAATTTTGGTCGGTGGACTGACGTCTGCATTGGGGATACTAAGATAGAATAATTAGTTCTCTTAATGTAAGCTGCAGTAGTGTAACAAGTAAACGATCAGTAATAAAACTAAAAATCGGAATAGCAAAAGCATGGGCACTTTAAGCCTGTGGACATAACTTTATATATAAAAAAAAGCTAAGGAATCATCTTTTCTCCGAAATGTTGAATCTCTCATAATTGTATTGTATGTGTCTATGTATATATGTTTGTATATGTCCATGTAACTATATATGTAGTTAAGTATATATGTATTTTATATCACTAATTTTGAATGTATATATTACAAAATAAGTATATGGTTTTTTTATTATTTTACCTTTTTTTTCAGTTTTTTTTTACTTTATTACTCTTGCGCTTCTGAGTCCCGCAGTAACATCATTTCTCACCACCATGGGTAGATTGATAGAGATCTCTTAGATCATAGATTAGATCTTAGATCTCAGATAAGTTCGCACTTGCCAACATCCTTTGTAAAAATTATTTGTAATTATGTATTTTTTTAAAGTGCAATAAAGAATATATATAAAACTGTAACTGTTTAATTAATGCATAGGTTTTCAACAAAAAAATTCATTACAGCCGAATCGTTTAATACGAAAACAGCCATATTAAAATACAAATGTCTCACGTAAGTTAAAAAACGTATATACCGCATATTACAGTAGTGTCTGGCTAACCAGCGAACCGCGTAGAGAGAAAGAACTAAAACCGTAAACCGTCTTTAACTTGGTATCTCGTGGGGAACATTAAAATAGCAAACTTTCGTTACTTGCGCAGATGTCAAGTGGCGAATAAAACGGAAAAGAAGTAAAACTAGCGAGTTTCGGGGTTAGAAAGATACTTCAAACAACTCTGACATTTATACTGTGCGATATTTAGAGGGTTCGAGTTTTTTGTTTCGAGGTAAAAGTAAGGGATTCTCCGTACATAATAATTTAGTATATATTTTTTTCTGCTAAATGTTTATAAAACTTTAAGTGATTCATAATAATTCCAAATATAAAGACATAATTATATTATGTATTGTTTCGTTTCATGTGCGATAAATAAATACACTTTTATTTTTTATTATAAAATAATAAGAATAAAATTAATTTAATACCAAATATATTAAAGGTTAAATTAACGCGTGTAAGAAACATTAAAAAAATCAAAGATATAACATCGAACGTATCAAAATTTACAAAATATAATGTTGACAGTAATGTGAATGGGCAATAGGAAGTTACTTAGCTTAAGCTCACACAGAATCAAGGATCTATGTGGTGCTGTTTTTCAGCCACTCTCTTCTCCCTGGGATGCTAGGCGGAAGTGAGGCGGTGTGCTCCCCGGTTGCCGTACAATTTTGTACTGACATACGTTCAAATAATTTACATTGAGAAACAGTAGCCATACACTAAAAATAACATTGTTACACGTTAAAGTTAAAATACAAACTAAAATTTAAAGTTACCTTTGCGTGAGCTTGTATTTGCGCGCGCGCGTGTGTGTGTGTGTGTGTTTTTTTTTTTTTTTTTTTTTTCTTGCGTGAGGAGGAAAAAATCTTTCAAAGACTACGCCGTGAAAGATGGTGGTCGGTAGTGTGGGATTTCCACCCACTAAAAAAACCCCCTCGCTCTCCAGCCTCTGATCCCTACGGTACCGCCGTTAGGCATAACTTCGCAGGGGGAGGAACCAGCTGCCGCTCTTCCTTCAGGTACGTAAGATATTATATCTCTTTTTAGCTTCTGTCTTTTGCTCTCTCTCTTTCTATGGAACGCAAGTCGGTGAGGACCTCTGTAACAAACGCACTGATAGCGTTCCAAGCAGCCTCGGTGGACACCATTGCCTCCACCACAGTCTCTGGTTGGATTCTCCGGCCGATGATGCTCTCCAGTTTATCACGCTGAGGGTTGTACCGTGGACACACAAAGAAAACGTGCTCCGCATCCTCAATGACTCCCAGGCAAGACGGGCACTCCGGAGAATCATCGTGTTTGAAGCGATGGAGGTAAGCCCGAAAGCAGCCATGTCCCGATAACATCTGTGTAAGGTAGTAGTTGACCTCGCCATGACTCCGGTTCAGCCAAATGTCGATCCTCGGTATGAGACGGTGCGTCCACCTACCCTTCACCGCGGCATCCCACTGTGTGTGTGTGTGTGTGTGTGTGTGTGTGTGTGTGTGTGTGTGTTAGTGTGTGTGTGTTTTTCATCTTTGGTATAAAAATCCATAGATAAAAATTAATGTGAAGTAAATAATAAACTAAATAAAAAAGGGTTTATATTTAGAACATTTACCTCATAAAGTTCTTTTTGATAAAGATGTGACAAAATAATCAAAAGAAATTCCCATCAATAATGTAATAAATAACAAAAGTAATTATAGTAATTCGATTGAAATTGGCGCGAAGATCAATTACATGGCTCGTTTCAACTGAGAGTAATTTTTAATTTGTTATCGAAACAGACACCCGCGGGAACCATTCATCCATCACCGACTTCAACTAGTGTTATTTTAACCATTACTAACTATGAACAATGAATATACTACAAGTCTCAATACATCAAGTCATGAATTATTATAATAAATAAAAAATCATAATATAATAAAGAATAATAAATAACGGTCATAAATTCAACAATTCAAATTCTACGATTGATTTGGAAATTTACAATATCCAAAATTAATTCGTAAAATTTAAATAACAATTAGCTGGTCCTATGGTCAAAAGAACCAATAAGTTTTAAGAAGCTTTTAATATTAAATTAAACTAAAAGAAAATTGATTAAATAAGCAGTTTTATTTGTAAAAATTCAAAAGAAACTGAGTTAAGAACTTCTTTTACTGTTCAGGCTATTAAATTATGGAATAGTCTGCCCTTAGCCATAAGGGAGGCCAAATCACTGTTGACTTTTAAAAAAAAACGTTAAGGATTATTATCTTAAGATGGAGACGATTTAGTGTAATATTGTGCAATTTCTTTCCTTTTTTTCTTCTCATTTTATTTATAATATATGTATATTTGTGTTTATATCATTTCACTTAATTGTTATTTTCAATTTACGTTCATTGCTTACATACTTTATTAGTTTATAATAGAATATATAATTATATTATATTTTTATTCTTCTTTTTATTTATTTATGTATTTTTTATGATAGTGTAAATTCTTTATTTTATTATAAGTATTTGAATGTAGACATTTGTATGTAAGTTTATTATACATCTACACCACCTACCCAATTTAGATAATAAGTTTCCTTTCTATGTATGGGTTGTCTGGAAGAAATGGCTAATTAGCCATAAGTCCGCCCATTGTACTTCACTGTCTGTAACTATCTTTATGCTTTGTTTGCAATATATTTGTGGTGTACAATAAAGTATAAAATAAAATAAACAAAATAAGAACTATATGCTTATTGAGTTTAAATGCGGGTTCAATTTAATATCAAATCAATTAAACTAAAAGCATTGGTTTCGAAAAAAAAAACTTTATTATTATATTATTCTATTAAGTTGCTAAAACAAAAACTTTTAATAACGGCTATGATTGTTGTACGTTTGTTTACTATCGTAAACAAGGAACAAATTTTAATTATGTCAACTTTAGTACAAAAAAACGTCTATCAAACTTTTAAAAGTAATCAACGAAGTAATTAAAAGCTAGTGATTGTCTGTGAGAGTTTAACGATTCATTGTTTACATTAAATCAATCTGGGGATCAACTTTAGAACAATATACATATCGTAATTGATTTTATATCGGCTTATAAGTTGCTAGACGACCCATGCTGTTTCACTTGAGTTGTTTGTTTAGTTACATAGGGTTGAATATTACGTGTGGATATTTTAATTTCTTTATAATAAAGTCTAATGTTTGACTACCTATATATTAAAATTATTTACATCATAATTATTAATCTTATGTTCTGTTATGTGGCTATGGCTGCAAAGAATATAGCCACCCCCTCTCTTCCCGTGGGTATCGTAAGAGGCGATTAATTAAGTAGTAAAGAGGATAACACAGTTCTACTACCACCTTGGAACTTAAAAAAACAACCGATAGCGGGATAACTATCTAAATGCTAGTTTTGAAATACACAGGTCGAAGACGGACAGCAGCGTCTTCGGTGCGACAAAGCCAGCCCTGCAGTCACCAACCCGCCTGCCCAGCGTGGAGACTTTGGGCAAAATACACGAATTCACGGCACACGAATTTTTTTGGCGTGAACTTGTGGAGGCCTATGTATGTATGGCCAGAAGTGGACTTTGATAGGCTGAAATGATGATATTAATCTTATGTTGCGCTTTACACCAAACACCAATTTAACTAAGAATGAATCTGTCAACGCGTGAAGCAAGTTGCAACCATCAAATAGTTTGTATTCGATGGTTAAACGTACAAGCACGTTTATGAAGTTTGGTCATAATTTACACACACATACGCGCACACGCACACAGTAATATATTTTATCAATGTATATATTATGACAATAAGGTTCACAATGTCGTAACGCCAGTGGTAACTTGATAAAAAGTTTATTAGTTAAAAAAATATAATGATATAATATCCTCAAGCATTAACGACGCCTGATAAAACTTTCTAAGGGAAATTTATTTCGATAGACGGTAAAAGTTTCTACTTAGAAGTTAATTGTAATATTTTCTACTTACAAAAGTACGGCTAACCAGCCTAAGTGCAAGATGAACACCGTGCTTGAATAAAATCATAATATGATAAAAACTAGGTTTAGATGTAATGTTGTTTACACTTATACAAATAATTAATTTAATTTGATTCATTTCTTATTTGTATTATTATTTATTAAATTCGACAACCATTTTATCTATCCAGCTTCTTATCATGGACACTTAATAGTGATTGATACTTATAGTTAGGAATTTATAAAGTAATCCGCAATGGAGCAAAGTGGTGGATTAGGAATTAGCTTTGCCAAATAGTAGGTCATTTAGAAGTTGGTTCTATTAACATATATTTTATGAATGTTGGAAGGGTTTGTTTTATGTCACTTTTGATTACTTTTTAAATACCGCAATCTCTACAAAAACTAATGCGTCACTACTATACTGACTATCAAAGCATCGTTAAATAAATCTATTAAAACCTCACTGATTAATACAGACTTCAACTCTGTAAACGAATTTGCTGCGTGTTCCTAAGTGCCATTATATATCGTTATATTCAATGATAACTTTATGGTGGCTATCGTAGACATGTCATTACTTTCTTCTATCGATAACTCATATGTCTTATTATTCTACGCTTATAAATAAAATTTTGGTTATTTAAGTCTTGCTTTCATCGGTTTATCTTTCATCAGTTTTTAGGTAAAAAAATCTTTATATGATCATCAATATTTACTTTTCTATATTTATTTACTGTCAATAATATGATAGCTACTTGATTAAAAATCTAAATCTATATATTAATACGTGAAGCAAAAATTTTGTACCCCTTTTTACGAAAATTGCACGGACGGAGGAGTATGAAATTTCGCACACTTATACTTTGTATAGAGAAAGAGTGCAGAATGCTAATATTTTCTTAAAACTATGCATACATATAAGTTAAATCAATACAATAACATTACACACTACCATATTTTGACACACACAATCATACATACTCTATTGTTTTGTTTGTTATTATAGAAGTATACTCGTATTCTTTGACAACAGAACCTTAATAATGTCCAAACCTATAATTTAAATGAATTATGGTCGAATTCGACCACTAAACGACCACTAGTAAATTTAAATTCATAACCACACATTGCACGTAATAAAAGTTGTAATCCCAAAGAGGGCTCGCAATACAATCTTGTAGGAGAAATAAATTATTGCAACATAATATTCTTCATACAATGAAATTGTAATTCCATATCGGTCTGTATCGTGTAATAGCGAGCTCACAACGTCGGTCAATAAAATAACATTCCTTGACGAGCTTGCGTTTAAACCAACGGGGAAGAACAACGTAATACGATTGCAGTAGAGTCACAATTCTATGTGAATTTATACTTTGTATATAGTCTTTAAATAGGAAAATATATTATTTCATGTGTCACGATCATTTCAGTGTCACGGTGCGAGTGTGCATTGACACAAATAGTTGCAGGTTTGATTCCCGCTCAGGGCAGATATTTGCATTCATTTCATATCTAGGTGTATGCCCATGAGGGTTTCGCTGCAATGTTGATCTCGTTATTGTCATGTACTCCTAATAGCGATCGTAACTTATGATCGGATAATTATGCTATCTGCACTGAAAGAACATGTTTAAGCTCTAACCCTCTTCCAAGAGAGAGAAGATGACTTTACCTAAAAGTGAGACGTCGATCGAATATTTCAAAACTTCTAATATGCGTATATATTCTAATAGTTATGTATTTCAAAAGATAAACCCTTAAACGATAATAACTTCACTGATAAAAATTGCTTACAATGTTATGGGTTAAGTTTATTAAACTATTATGATGATGGGATTGACCATAGAAATATTATGATTTGATAGGTTTGACCATAGAAGCTTAGATAATCTTGATGTGTAATTTGTGACACGGTTTTTTGGATACCTTCAAATATTTTATCAATTTCTATGTTTTAGTAGTGTTTTTTAAACATGTACATTTCGTTGGAAGGTTGTTACATTGTTGAAACCTGTAATACGAGCTAGTTATAAAATAAGCGATATTTAAATATCGCCTATAACTAATCTGTAATGCCATTATTTATTTGAATATCACCATACTGTATACAGACTATATAATAACATATACAAGTGGTCTCCAAGTGGTCGAAATTCGACCATAATTTAACCACAGACTTTAACAATAAACAAATGAATATATGTGTGTGTGTCAAATATACGGCAGTTGTTTAATGTTTTTCTATTAATTTAATGTATTTTCTATGCATAATAATAAAAAAAAAACTATTAGTATTCTGCATATCTACTAAAACTTTGCGAAATTTCATACTGCTCCGTCCGCGCAATTTTCGTAAAAAGGGCTAAAATTTTTTGCTTCACATATTAATATGTAGCAGTAATTTATAAAATTACTTTTGACCTAATTTTCTTTCTATATATCTATAAAAATCCATTGCTGTTCGTTTGTATCGCTGAAACACGAGAATAGCTGGACCAATTTGGCAAATTTTGATGTTAAAATATTTATGGAAGCGGAGGGAAAGTTTAAACGGTGAGAAACTTAAGAAACATTAATAATAACAATAAGTAACGGAAGATACTAAAAACGATAATTTAATTTTCCAATACAAAATGTTTCTGAAATTTGATGTCTTTTGTCAAAAAAATGCTGTGAAATTTGATGTCTTTTGTCAAAAAAATTGTCACTTGGTTATCAAATATTTACCCACTCACGCACGTAGCGTTCAGAAAATGTTTTGTCTATATTTTTCATAGATATTTATGTATATGATACGAAGTTCACCGGGTCATCTACTTATGTAATAAATATTATGTTAAATATCACTGAATTTAATATTTTAAACGTCAAAAATTACAATCATACATAAATATTAATTAACTTTATTTTCATTTTATTTATATTGATATGCTCGAAAAGTAGTTTAAGGCAGGGCAAGGGCAAGGCCACCTACCAGTCTAAATTATCCATTTTTACGAAACTCAAACAAAATGGTTAAGCTTTTTGTTATTTTATTTTTTCATCTTATAGCCCGACTTTTTCTATATATCTGATTAAGCAGGATAAAAAAATTATCGGTTAATACTCACGCCATCTAGCTTCTACGCTTTATTATTTATTCGTACAACATTCTAATATTACAAATACCATTTCCAAAAGTTAGCTTAGGTTTGTTTACATTAATTAAGCTTACTCTTGATTAATTGTTTGTGTACTGTAAGAGAAGTAATGTGATTTGTATTAATTAGCGACTAGCTTTTAGATAATATTTAAATTTCTTCTCTTTAAGTATTTACATTATTAAAATTGTCACCTACGCTTAACCTTTAACCAACGTCGTACCTTTTGGTCACCTAGTTAACGGTAAAAGGAGATTATTAATAATTAAATACGGGATAGTCTAAAAATTTTATTAATATTATTATATTATTCATTGACTAGCCCGTTGGCGCAGTTTATACTGACCTTGCTTTCTGCTCCGAGGGTTGTGGGTTCGATTGTGCGGGGATCGAACCCGCAAAAACCAGCGCAACAGCCAAAAACCGTTGCGCCGACGTTAAGAACCAATATTCTTATGTAAGGTTTCCTTTAATTTATTATCTCTCATAGGCTCAGTAATCGCTTACCTTCAAGTGAGTCGTACTATTGTTTGCCAAACTAGGTGAATATAAAAAATAATCTAATGGACGTTTCCTTCTATCCACTTAAATACCCAATTTATTTTGAAAATTTCATACAGAACAAAATATACGAAATCACTTTCCGTACATTGAAAGGTATAATTTTTGTTATTAACTCTATTTACGGACGTATCATTAAAAACTTTTTATGTGAAAATGTTTCTTTGGTTTTGTTATTTTTTAAAATGTTTGTGTATATAATTGTTCACTTATTACTGGGAGTTACGACAATCTTGAAGCTATGATTAATGAATTCTGAATGATTAATGAAACTAATTTATCATCATCATCATCATATCAGCTTATTGCAGTCCACTGCTGGATATAGGCCTCCATAAGTCCGTGTCAAAAATGGCATGTATTCATGTGTTTTGCCCATAGTCACCACGCTGGGTGGGTTGGTGACCACAGGGCTGGCTTTGTCGCACCGAAGACGCTGCTGCCCGTCTTCGGCCTGTGTATTTTAAAATATATAACTAATTACTTTCCTTTATTTCTTCAAGTTTTATTTTCTGTTGTTTGAATATTTAGCTTGTAATTAAGTATTTACTTTAGTATAACGATTTCAAAATTTTATATAATCTTCATATACTTAACAATACTTTTATAATTGTGTTTGCTCGCAGACAAAAAAAAACTAAATTTCAATTTACACAGTCGAGTAAAACAGCATTGGTAGACGAAAAAACAGTAAATTAAATATGCATAATAATGCGTATTATATTTACTATTTTTTGCAGTATTCAATAACTCAAAAACGCTTTGCTACATTTACATCAAATATTAATGAAACCACAAAACAAGCACCAGTTTTGGAATAACAAAAGAATAATCAAAATCAGTATTCCCTGTAAAAGCTATGAGGTTACACACGCAATGCTTCTTTTGTTTATAGTCAGTTAAACTCGCAATTGATAGACTGACAAACAGTGTTTTACATTTAAGATGAGAATATAGTACTTCATTTGTTTCTAAGTTTAATTTGAAAATATTATGTTATATTCATTTATGCCGTGTATAATAAGATAAAGAGCCGGCCAGCAAAAGAAGATTAGAAAATTTGATTATCATTCCACAGACACATTATTACTACGTTGATGTTGTAGTTGTATCTGGGACGATGTAAGGATTAAAATGCGATAAATCAATCGAATACAATTTATAGTTGAAGAATGAAACTAGTTCAAATACATATGTTACACACATATGTATGAAACCATACAAAAGTGTGTGCTATAGTATAAAATTTAATTCTATAGAAAAGCTCCGAGATGCGACTGGAATTAATTCCCGATTACGTTGATCAAATTCTAATTAATTAAAAGAATAATATTCTAAGATCAATTTTTTTTTTTTTTTTCAAAATATAAATTCACGCTTTCTAGTTATATCAGTACAGTAAATGTTGGTATACAATTATACCTATTAGACATAGGTCTTGCTACAGCTAAAAGTGCTGTATACCGTCACTCTCCAGCTTCACCAGGGCGGGAATTAAACTCACAACATTCGAAGTAAAAAGCGGTGTCACTACAAGTTACGCCAAAGGGCTAGTTAAAAGAAATATCAAATATTTTTCGTTGACCGGGATATATACACGCTCTAACTGTATACGGTCGCTCGGCTCCTATCTCCTTAATTCGTGACATTTGGACTATTACGAAGCTATTACGCCATTTTCAACTGCGACTGACTCAAGTAATCTCTGACAAACGTCTATGGGACAGCTGGAATTCTAGCCTGTATTTACTACCTTTAAAAATGCTCGAGTCTCTTCCGTAAGTGTCTTATCTTTTCCAATAGACAACTATCTTTTCCGATTTATGGGTCCATTTTATTGAAATTGAACAGCAGGTTTTATAAGTTGGAATACTTGACTTAGAAAATTGAGTTCAGATTGGAAATGCTTTTTTTTTCAATGATAGATTTGTCCTCTTTCATGTTTACTAAATGTATTATATTTTTTGGGTTTTTAATATAATTGTGTAAAATACTTTTGTTTATCAGGTGTCTGCTGAAAACATCTATATTTATTTTAATTATAGACTTAATATATATCTATATTTATTATAAAATACATGAAATTAGCTTTTACAGTAAATCTCTCACTTTGATGAACGAAATGAAAATAAAAGATAAGTAGTAAAATATTATAACAAATATAATCCAAAAACTAATAAGTAATATTGGTAAAACGAAATAAGCTCAAGTAATTTAATTTATTTATGTCTGAAAAAATATAATTTTAAAAAACTTTACAATATAAAGATAAAATATTCAATTGCTTGTTTTTAATTGACGAACTTAGAAAAAAAGAGTTCGTGTGCAATTCACACATGGCAGATGTTAAACTCCTGAAATATCGCAGGAAGGTGAAAAAAATCGTAGTGCCATATCAAACGCGTCGCTTACGCGTTTTGAGTAGTAATGTATTCTATCTCATTATTTTCCATACATTTACGTGTTTCTTTCTTTATCGTGACGTATTTTTCGTTTCATCGAGTTTCATATCACAGCGATTCTAAAGAAATTTCAATTCAAAAATTAGTAATACCTTTTCTATGTAAAAATCTACCTCTTCCAGAAGTAACATGAGCTAAAACGTCGTTGTATAAGTACTCTGACTGATTCATAACATAATGCTAGTAAAACCACAAGAACTACCGAGCTGTTTATAAAACACAAAAAAATGTTAATATAAAAAAATACCGTTGTGATAAAAACTTAAAATGTTTTCAGATTATAATTATATAATAAATCAGATTGTAATTAATTAAAATAATAAAACTCTAAAATAGGAACACCAATTGACGCTTATCGGTAACGTAAATTCTGATACATTATATAAATATAGGCATCTTTACATATATAACGAGTGAGTATAAGATAAGAGTGTGAATTAGTTTTTTGACAGATTTCGTTCTGTCGAAAGTTAATAGTAATATTTTTCTTTTTTAGAATTAAAATCTTCCGTGGGCTTAAGGAACATACGAAAAAATAAATTAGCCAAATTAGTCGAGTTATTCTCGAGTTACGCGCTTAGCAACATCAATTTTTATTTATATCGATTATTATGATTAATAATTTATGAACTGGTATAGTTACCGTAGAATTATTTTCTATATCATTTTCATTTTCATAATCAAAATATAAGAATGAATATAATTTCAAAACCCGTTGAAAAATGTCGAAAAATTGTCGCATACAAAAATTAATCTTTGTTGTCAAATAAATACATGACTAACGATGCTTAAGTAGATTGAGGCTTTACTAACTATTCTTTGTAGTTAACAAAGCAACAGTGATGTGGCGATTTACGATACAATACACATATTTAGCGTTATTGAAAGTTTTGAACCAACAATAGTTTAACGCCTTTTTCAATATTATGTTTTAAGTTCTGTATCGTTTCTCTTTAAGAAATACAACAATTGAATTACTGAAAAACCTACCAACTGACAAACTATTTGCTGAAAAAAAAATTATTTGTATAAAATTAAGATTAAGTACAGTTTAATTTGTTAGTAAAAGGTATATAAAATGAAATATAATTTTTTCTTTTTTGTAAAAAAATGTATGTATATTAAGAATTTAGACAATTTTTGTTTTAAATTTATTTAATGTACATATTGTTAAAGGAAGCCACGCCACTTTAAATACTACCTAATTCTCCGTGAAAAATATCGTAGGCACCACTCTATATCTATTTGAAAAGATAATTACTACTTGTACTGGAACATATTACAAAAATATAAACCATTAAGTAATTAAGTAAGCGTTTAAGTGTTTTTACTTCCACGATATGGCAAAACTGGCACAAATTATTTCAAATAAAATTTTTATACAAGGATCAAAAAGCTAAAAAAATCTTTTATACAGCAATAAATCGCCTCGAAGTCGTTCTCTCTAGATTATTATATATGGCTCCCAAATGTTGGTGAGGAAATTGGAAGCAATATATTCTCGATCATTCACGGAGGGTCAAAGAATGTCAAGAGTCCCATGAAATATATGGAGTGGCAGTATTTTGAGGTTTCAACGAGTAATAAATAGCTTGGTCGGGATCAATATATTTTTTAAATGCTTTCCTTAACTTAAGCATTCCGTTGGTGCATATTAATTGATACCCATAACGTTCAATACTTAAAAATATACTAATTTCAATAAATTTAAGCCTGCGCTCTTTTAGTGTTACTGTTATTAATAATTATTTACGTTGTGTATTTAAAAAAATAAAATAACTTAAAATAATTTTTGAATTTAATAAGCATATTTTCATGTGAATTGTAACTTTTTAAAGATTTTTTTTAAATTTATATACAGAACTATGAAGTAAAATATGTAGTCTTAACTAAAAAAAAACCCTTAAATTTTAACACTTCTTAATATATATCCTTACGGGTTTAACAGCTTATTACATAATTAAACAGTTTCAAATATTAGTTACAACTTTTAAAATTATCATTAAATACATATTTTAAATATCTAATAAAAATAATACTCACCTAAACTATTCCAAATCAACAAAACCACACGATAGTTCAAAAACACGCACAGTCAAGTCCACCGTATAACTGAAACTTGATTTCAAAACATTCGAGTGCACACGTCCATTAGGCGCGATGGTCCGTTAGCTACTGTACTCAAACTTGGAACGCCGCATGCATTCAGCTCTAAACATGCGCAGTGAAAATTTCGCAATACATTACTGGCTGGAATTTATTAAGCTGTACACGATATTTATGGGACTATTGCCATTTTATAAAGGCGTCAAAGCCTTACCGTAAGCGTAATAGTTGGTGTTTGAACAATCCTCGAGCTTAATTACTCTATTAGTAGCTTACTAATTATAGTTTATTCATACTTATATACCAGTATTATTATACAAAGGTTACTTTCTGAATTGGGGTTAGGCTCGGCAACGCGCTTGCGATGTTACTGGTGTTGCAGACGTCTATAGGCTACGGTAATCGCTTACCATCAGGTGAGCCCTGCATTTGTTCGCCGACCTAGTTGTATAAAAAAAAGCCATTGTTAATTGACTGAATAAAAATAAGTTAATTTTCATTCCATCTGAGTTTATGTCGTCTTAGAAATAAGGACAGGTAATAAGAAGCGACATTACAGTAACAATAACGTAATATCGACTTCCAAAAGATGTAACGATACAATTAAGTAAATAAAAGTTTATACCAACGTTTGCTTTAACATCATTGCTTAATTTATTTAAAGTAGATGTTTTAAATTTTATATGTTACTATAAACGGGAAGTCTGACAGTTACATGTGGAAAACCGTTGACATTTTTATCCCGAATCTCGTCGAAGTTTCTCGAATTGTTAATTTAAATAACTTATCTCTTGTTTTACGTCAATCTTTATTCGATATTCGAAGCGTGATTTATGCAAATTCATCTCTACCGAAAATTTTACTTCGGCTATTAGCATTCTGTTTAATTTTCAACATTCGGGTGAAGAGGAAATATTTCCCGAGATACTTTGTACGTATGTCGGATGTTGTATTTTTTAGACTGGGGTAGTGTTGCTTTTAATTAAACCGGTATGGTACAGAGTGATTGTGTGTAGTGATTAGCCTACTTTATTTGAATTTGAGCGTTTAGAATTCAATTTGTGGCCGCGATTGTTTGTACAAGAGGTCAATAAAAGTTATCTGGTGTCGAACGAAGTCGCGAGTAAATTACGTACGTGTACAATATTTATTTTGTCTTGAAGTTACAAATAGGTACGTATGTCTTCTTTATAACTGTAATGAATTTAATTTAAACACGAAGTTAGTTCGGATCTTGGCAAGGTTAAAATATTTCTTTAAAATAATTCAAATGTCGCTAAGAAAAAAGACGGTCACCAACCCGCCTGCCCAGCGTGGTGACTATGGGCAAAACACGTGAGTTCACGTTATTTTTGGCGTTAACTTGTGGAGGCCTATGTCCAGCAGTGGACTGTATAGGCTGTAATGATGATGTAATGATAAGAAAAAGAAGTTGTCTAAATATCTCATGTTAAGAAAGTGATAGTCTCGCTAATATTTGTTCATTAGATGTTTGAAAAAAACCCTGGAGATATTTCTAAAGGCCATAGAAAACGTTATCTTACTGGTGGCCATTATTTTATTAATTTCTAGTTTAATTTTAATTAGACATACTAAATACTTTTTTATTTTACTATACTGACAAAATTGATAATATTATTCATAAACTTGCTCTTATTTTTATAAGTTTTGTTCTTTGTACTTCTGTTATTTAAGTTATTTTTCTTTTACTACATATATTGGTTCCTAAGCTTTGTCAAGTCTCTCTCGGGTATATGTTCACAACCGTCAAGTACAACGTGCAGGCGTGTCCCGTGGGAGGTGTTAAGTGGACAACCTTCTAAGTGAACAAAACGTTAGTCGTTAGATAAAGCAACTACAAATGACATGTTGGGATGACTTACTACAAGAAAGGACCATATTATGCTATAAAAATTATAGGTTATTTTTTACTAATTTTTATAAAACACTATTAATATGTAGTAATTTATTTTGTGAATTCATGGGGTCTTTTTATTATAATTATTTTTTTTTAAATTCCGCAGTGCTTGAAGACAAAAGTGTTCAAGCAATGCATTCTGCCTGTTAACATACGGAGCCGAGACGTAGACACTGACGAAGGGACTGGTCCACAAATTTAAGGTCGCTCAACGTGCAATGGAATGGGGCTATGCTTGGGGTTTCTCTCAAAGATAGGATTAGAAATGAGACTATCCGCGAGAAAACGAAAGTAACCGATATAGCCCACAGAATTAGCAAGTTGAAGTGACAGTGGGCTGGTCATCTGTGTCGCAGGACCGATGGCCGTTGGAGTAGATGGGTCCTGGAGTGGAGACCGCGTCTTGGCAAACGCAGTGTGGGACGTCCTGCGGCCCGTTGGACCGACTATCTACGTAAGATTGCCGATGTAGGCTGGATGAAGATTGCGGAAAACCGGAATGTCTGGCGCAAACTTGGGGAGGCCTATGTCCAGCAGTGGACTGCCATAGGCTGAAGTGATGATGACGATGATGAATTTATTTTGTAATAAATATTATGCATTTTTGTATCGAAATAGGACACAACAAGAAATATCCTGCTTAAAAACTGGAGTAGCCTACCGGGTAAAGTATCACAATGTTACAGAATACCACAGCTAAATAATACTGCTCTCAATTCGAGTAGGTTTCTTGTGCTAAGTTTATTTTATTCAGAGATAGATCTGTCGTGCCTACCCACCCAAGCCAGGCGTAGAGTTAGCAATGCATTTGCCGTGCATTGTAATTGCCCATTGGATACTGCGTTAGTTACCTATGACATATGCTTGTTTCCTACGTACTAAATTTATAATTATTCACTTTTGACTGTGAAGTTACTCTTTAAAAAAAACAATTCTATATTACAATATTCTATTCTCAGCAGAATATGAATTCGAATTGGTGGAAGCTTCGTATTTACCATAATTATTTAAAAAAAATATAAATAAAAACTAATAATATTTTAATTTGTAACACAATGATTCAATTGTGATTTTGGAGTCTACTTGAACAAGTTTTTAGTTGATTGATTGATTGCTATTTTATTAATACACAAATCTCAATATATAAGTCGAAATTTGTAGACGTACGAATTTGATTTATTTGAATGAAGGTAATTTGTTGTTAAAATTTTTATCTTTACTGCTAAGAAGTTATTCTTATCGTATGCCCTAAGTTTTCCCTTCGGAGCTTTGATTTCGTATGACAATAGATATTAATATATAAACAGAAGTTTGTCGTACAAGGTGATAAGATTCCTATATCATTCCAGGAAAACTTAAAAAAAAAAAACGGTCGTGTATTTTTACACACTATTAAATTCTACTCGTATAAGTGGTACCACGATATCCTATAAGTAGTCTTTTTTTTAATTTAAAAGTCAAATAAATACGTATAAATAAACAAACAAAGAAACGAATTCCGCGTTTTTTAAAGATAAGTATAGATATGTCAAAATATCCGCAATTAATAGGGATACAGTTGAGCGCCCTCAGCGATAATGATCAAATTACGCCGAAAGATATCGGCCCGGAAAAAAACGACAGTAAATTACTTGCTTGTCGTATTATTTTTACAATAACGATAAATTAATATTTATATCGCGCTGAAAAGAAAAATGATATACTTTATTATGGCGCAATCGTAACGATGAAATATAGTGATGTATGCATGCGTATAGTAAGTTTGTAATTAAACCAGAATCACAAAAAGAGATTCTTTACTAACTTTACTAAAAAGTAATATAAATTTGAGCCTTTTAAGAAACTTAATTTGAACTTTATCTCTATAAGTTTTATTATAAACTTGAGCAATTTGAACATTAAGTAAGTTTTCGAAAATTAAAATTCAATAAGAATACAACCTGAATACAGCCTGTTTATTGTAAAAGATTTTAGATACATTTTATTTTAAATCCTGTAAAGACTGTTAGGAGTAGGACAATGACTACATTTGACATTTAAATAGTAAATGGAATAACGGTCGTTTGACAAACATACGTTAAGCTGTATAAGGGTTATTTAGGCCTATTAAAAACGAAACATTCAAGCCTATCAGACGGTTGACTATTCAATGGACTAGATACAAAAACGCTTGAAGAATTATGACGGTGTGATTTTAGACATTGTCCCGTACACTAAATATAATTATCATAACAATCTTCTGTTATTTTTATTCATTTACCATCAATCGAAAGAGTTATTTTTTTGTCAATTAGTCCATATCTACAAACAGAATTTATATTATATTTAAAATATAGATTACTTCAACATAAACAGCGATAGTCATAATTTTATGACAGGAAAGAAAAATATGATAACAAAACAAAGGCACACAGAAATATTTACTCGTTGTTCATATAGTTTATCTCATACAACTTACTGATAAACGTTATTTAGAAAATGAACATGACCTTATAGTTCATTTTCTATCAAATTATCAACTAATACTACGAGTGTTAAGTTTAACGGTTCCGAATAATATTATTAGTCTTATAAGTTGAAGTTCGATGGTCAAATAATTTTTTTATCGTTAACTTTTATTGATTATACACCGTTATACATCAGATGACTAAAAATACACTAAACCATTACAGTTGCTATTTAATATGTAAAGAATTCTTATTTATAGCAAAGAATTATATTTAGTAGGTATTTAATAAGATAAAATTAAAAACTTATATAAGATTATTTACATAATGAAAATGCGTGGGAGGATTAGGTTAGACGTATACTGCCGTTTAAATTTGATAGACATTACTTGAACTGATAGGCTTATTATGTATAAAAATTATATTATTACTTGTATCGCCATCATCTTTCTACCACCGAACCGTAAGGCATCTCATGAATCTGCACCGTTACGGTTGAAATCCCACGATCTCGCACTAACAAGTTTTTCCAACTAACTTTACCTTAGGTATCTTTAAATCAAGAGTGAATAAGCATCTTCTTGGCAAGCGTACACGATCTTAGGCTGCATTTTCACTTACCATCAGGTGAGATCGCAGTCAAGCGCTAGTCTATATATTAAAAAAAATAAAAAAGTATTTTTGAAAGAAATAACATTTTAATTTCTATTAGAACGTCGATTATTTTTATCAGCAGAATCTGTGTTCGATGTGGTAGGTTTTTTATGAATCTAGTAATTTTGTTCACAAATGGATAGTTCAAAAGATCCTTTGTAAGCCTGTTTTCTATAAATACGTTTTAATTTATTTCGATCTGCGTAATACTGCGTATTATTGGTATCTCATTTCGACCTTAAATATACAGAACAGTAACTTTGTTAAAAATATCTCAACTATACTTTTCATTTTTGTTATTAAGAACCTGAAATACATCTAAAAATAAATCGCAAATTTAAGGAGTTTTATATTGTATGGTGTTGTTTAATTTAATGGCACTTGCTTTTTCCACTGTTTACAAAAATAATAAATTATAAATAATTGCTATACGGTATTGTACTATATTAATAATGTATGCACGGCATTTTCATAAAATCTTTTTATTCGTGTCACGTTAATTAATTATAAAGATAAAGCGCATGTATAGAAATTAACGTTTTTAACCCTTTTAATACGGAATTATTAACATTAGACGGCATTAAATCCTTTTGAAACGGTAATTTCGGAAGTTGAAACGGGACCAACCTTTTAATTATCATTATTCTAATTTAATTTTCAACACTGTGTAATTAATGTATAACCATACGCGTATAGAATACAGACAGATACAAAAAAATATATCTAAACTAGAAGCGCCATAATAATTTCCAGGTTTAATTTAACCTACAAAATTAGTTATGCCTTGCGATTCCACTTGCCATAGACGTGTTTAAGACTCAGTGAATGTCTAAATACATAGACGCCATATTAAACATTCATGTCAATTTATACTCATATTTTAGTCAGGCTTTTAATATTATAACTGTGAAAATTATATCCAATCTCATGGTGCCATTTTCACGTAATACAATAACAAACAAATTAATAGACAGGCAGAAGATAAACAAGCATACAAAGAAACTAATTATGTAAAAATACAACAATTTTTGTCGCTTCTAAAATTAAGATGAAAATAACGCTACCTCTGATATTAAATTCCACAACGCCGTTAAGATTTTGAAGCATGCCTTTGAAATAGACTTTCATATATACTCAAATACACATTTACGTACATACATGAATAAATAAATAAATATCTTATAACATACACACACGGTGGTCTGTTCCAATGGTAAGCAATTTAATGTTTTTTTTTACAGGTAACAGCCGACTGTTACAACTATTTTTTTATTTACAAACATAGAAATAATACATATATAAATACAAATATTACACCTAGCCTCAGGCGGCAATCGAACCCGCAACACGCGGAACAGAAAGCAGGGCCACTACAAACTGCGCCAACGGGCTAGTCAGAACGAATGTAGTACGTGTTACCTAAAAAAATATTTCTTTGTCAATTAGTCAGTCAGTTCAGTCTGTTGCAGTCCACTGCTAGACATAGGCTACTCCAATTCATCAGACATGCCCATTTTCAGTAATTTTCATCCAGCCTACACCGGCAATCTTATGCAGATCGTCGGTGCAGCGGGTTAGAGGACGTCCCACACTGTGTTTGCCAACACTCGGTTTCCACTCCAGGACACGTCTACTCCAACGGCCATCGGGTCCTGCGACATAAGTGACCATTTTATTTTCATTTTTTTTTATGGAGCACGGCGTTACGTATTGTGCCGGATGAGTTACTAAGTTTTATATTTGGCTGTCATAAATAACAACGAAAGTTCGAAATAAGTTAATTAAAAATACATACAGTTCCCGTAACTTTAACTCCACACAACGGCATCATAAAGGTTATGTTTTTCAAGTGTAAAAAAAAGGTTTTTTGAACATTCCGTCGGAGTTTATTTACATTCGTGTTCGCGAGCAGAATAAAAAAAAACGTATTACGAGTAAAGTATTCTGTAGCTGAGGTGTGAGACGCCCGTATTTAATTATTAAATGTCCTCAAAAAGACTTACTGAGCACATTTGCAAGTGTAAATTTTTGCGACTCTACTTTTTCATATTCGAGTGACACAATACTCTTATGTAAGCGACGTGATATTAAAAATTAGTTAAGTTAGTTAAATAATTTCTTGAGTGTTTTAATTAGGTTTCAAACTTGAGAATTTTTGAGGCAACATTTTCTTTAGCAAAAATGAAAAAACTTGATGACTTACGCGAACCTGGCGTAGATTTTTAATTGTGATTGATTGGACATTTAACATTTTATATTCAGAATATTTATTATATTTAAAAACTGTTAAAAACCATCTTTTATTTAGGTTTAAACAAGATGATAATCTCTGCAACACAATCCAAAATTATATATGATCACAGATTCATTTTATTAATGTCGTTTTAATGTAAAAAGTCAACAACCCAAATCTTAGCAAATCCATTTCTTATCAACAAGTACAACTTTTGAAATATTTGCTTTTAGATGCTTATCAGGAAGAATAAAAAAAAATTAAGAAAACCATTTATCGCCAAGAATTTTATAAACATCACGAACACTCTTTAAAAATAAGTTTCTCGGCCAACCTGCATTCAGGTGGATATTCAATGATAAACAATCTGCCATGATAATAATAACTCAGCCGTACCCTCGGTATGAATTTATAATTTTAGAATGTCCTTCGGGAATCCTTACGTTTGCTGGGATGTAAAGTATATGGGAAACTATACGCTGGTTATTAAATTGGGGCATTAATTTCTTTATACACTATACATAAGATATGAAGGATTACGATGTGCGGTTTTATTAAAATTTAACCAAGAATTTTCATTATTCCAAAACAAATAAAATTATTGAATACGTGAAGCAAAAACTTTATACCCATATTCATGAAAATTGCGCGGACGGTGCGGGAGAAATTTCGCACAGTTATACTTTATATAGAGAAGGAGTGCAGAATGCTAATATATTTTTTTAATTATGTATACAAAATACACTAAATCAATACAAAAACATTACACACACTACAATGTATTTGACACACACACGCATATATACTCTTTTGTTTATTATTATAGAACTATAGTCTTTGACAACAATACCTTAACTATGTTCAATCTTATAATTTAAATTAATGGTAATTATTGGTTGAATTTCGACTACTGGACGACCACTAGTTCAAATATGTGTTATCGTCTATTCGCACTAAAAAATAGTGACTCATCTCTGTCACTTAGCTGAACCACGCCCCTAGACCAATTAAATCGTAGTAGTTGAATGCTGTGTTCAAATTTGACCAGTTAAAGTAAACCACTCAGACTTTTTAGTACGATTTAATTGGTCAAGTAGAGTGGCTACGTGACAGCGATGACTCACTATTTTCTTAACTTCGAAAGACTATACTTTTAATGTTGTCATATGAGGTCGTATACTTTTACGAATTGCTTAAATATTACACAAATGAAAGCCATACTAATTTCAGCTTATATTTTTTTCTGATGTATGTATTTGTTTATTTCCGTGGATCTTTCGACAATACCCCAGAGAGTACGTAAAGTCCTTGATACCGAGTTCCCTTAACAAAATATTTAACGAAGATCGAGAAAGGCGACTTTAGCTGCTAATATCGAATTTAGATAATCCCTACTTGACTTATACATCTTAGCCCTTGCTCATTTATAAAGTAACTTTTGATTGAGTAAAAAATTATAATAATTTTCAACTTTGTATTAGTACACTTCCTAAATCATAACGTTAAAAATATGTACATTAGATACGAACTTTATACTATATTTTATTCCTACGTCATAAAAAATATAGAATTTGATTTGAATATAGATTTTGAAACCAAGAACTATAAATTTGATATTTCGACCTGAGACAGACATGCAATCAAAGTGTATCAGGAGCTTCCATCGCTACGAATATGATAAATGACATGCCTGCAGATAGCACGCACATATGTTACAGACGTATTAGTTTCCGACTTATGGTGTACATAAAACAACTATTTCTATCTTTACTAATTGTGTAGTTAATAGAACTATTTACACTAATGTTTATCACTAAATTAGGAGTTAAATGTGCTATTTATGAGTATAACTGTTTGATAGTCTTTAAATGGATAATATTATAATGGAGTATTTTAATGGATAGGCCCGAAGACAGGCAGCAGCGTCTTAGGTGCGACTAAGCCGGCTCTGCGGTCACCAACCCGCCTGCCCAGCGTGGTGACTATGGGCAACATACATGAGTTTACGCATTTTTGGCGTGAACTTGTGGAGGCCTATGTCCAGCAGTGGACTGCAATAGGCTGGAATGATGACGATGATGATGATGATGAAATCGATAATGGCTAGAAAACTTATTCATAACATATAATAGACCTTAGCAACGTTGTAAGTTAATTTTCTAAAGTATTTTATTGTGTTTTATGGCGTGGGTTTGTGATTTTAAACTAAAAACTGTACTGTATATTTAGTAAGCGCTGACTTTTGTATACAAATTAATAAAATATATGTAGGAATGAGGTCCCACTGGTTAATTACAATGTAAGGAAACACAAGATAATTATTAGTTAACAACTCTAGGTCGTAATATAGTAGGTATGTAACAATTAGATTTTAGATTAACATGGTTACTTCTATTAATAAAACTATTCATAAACGGAATATTTACCATGTTTTTTATTTTCATTTTGCGGATCTCGATATTTCGACATTAACTGCGAATGTCTTGTTCACGAGAACTGAAATTTGGGGGTAGATTTTGACGGCTATAGCAATGTCCATACCGGGCTACCTCCTTTCTCACACGTTTGCTCCGTAAACACTGGTCACCACTACCATTGTTACTTTCACACCTACCATTGTCATTTGCTTTACGCACGCTCGACACCCGATCCTGTGTTTTATAGACGACATTTACCGTATCGCATTTGCGAATTGTTTACATCACTATTCATGGGTTTGCATAACCTAATCACCGGATTCCACACCCTCGACAGTTGTAACCCATCTTCCCTATTGAAATTACTATATTTAGTCATTTCAATGGCTTCTCGTACCAGTTGGGGTATATAATGGCGTTCTGTCGCGAGTATCTGAGCATTATGAAACTCAATCCAGTGATTCGATCCGGCTTCCAGAAGATGTTCCGCGATGGCTGATTTCTTGGTGTCGTTGTTTTTCACCGCCTTGATGTATTCGTTAATACGACAAGATACCGTATGTTTCGTCTGTCCCACATAGGATTTACACATAGGTTTTTCCAGGGGAAAGTGATCTTTAGGTTCACTCCTTTTAAGAAGATAGGGCAAATGTTGCGTTTGTTATTAGGCACTCCTTAAACGTTTAAAGACTTATTTATTTCAGAAAAGAAACTTTTTCTCCCGTCTCACTCGAGGTTTCCGCATCTAAAGTCATATAACAAGCCAAGTCACTAACTTTCGAGACAGATTGTAATAGAAGTTATTTTGGTATCATTGTTCTAAGTTCCGGGTGTAAGTATTGAGTTGAGGTAACCTAGTAAATAGAACATTTTAATGTCAATTTAAGGTCCCGAATTCAAACTACAAGTACACCTAACTTGTCAAGAGGCATAATTCAAAATTCTTCTAGATTTTGTCAAAAGTAACAAATGTCATTAAAAGAAATCTGTTGGATTGTGTCTTATAAACACTGACACATTATTATAAAAATATATAGGCTTAGTTAAGTTACGTTAGTTTAGACTATTTGTCATTGAATTGTTAGGTTTGGAGCGGTCCCCCAAAGCGATGTATTTTTTTTTGGACGGGCTAGGCGGGCTAGGCGGGCTAGGTGGGCTAGGCGTAGTGTTGCCCAAATGCAAGAACAAGACGAGACTTAGCCAGTCTTGGTCTTGGTCTTGCGCCAATACACCTGGTCTTGGTCTTGGTCTTGGTCTTGCGCTCCCAGTCTTGGTCTTGGTCTTGGTCTTGCAGCAAGAGTCTTGCAAGTCTTGCAATTACCTATTAGTCTATTAAAAAATAAAAATAAAATAAAAATAGCCTTTATTTCTACTACTAATAAATTTCAATTATTGTTAGTACAAACATATGTATGTATGATATATATTAACCTAACCTAACCTATATATTGAAGCTATACAATTTATTCCTATACATATTTGTAATATAACTTAATTAATATTAGTAATAGTCGCCTCTGCGGCGTAGGCCTCTCCCAAACCTTTCCATGTATCCCTTTCCAGTGCTTTCCGTGTCCATAGCGGTCCACATCTCTGGTTAAAGATATCTCTCCACCTTTTACTTGGTCTTCCTTTTTCCCTTGACCTGTCTCTTGGTATCCATTCTGTTAGGCGTTTTGTCCATCGGTTATTATTCATCCTACAGATGTGTCCTGCCCAATGCCACTTGAGCAGTCTTGTTCTTTTCCTTACGTCTATCATTTTTGTTTTATTCCTGATAATAAAGTTGCTAACCTTATCTAATAGTTTTAGACCAAGCATGCTTCTTTCCATTTTACGTTGACAGATAGTAATTTTTTCTTCGTCCATTTTTCTCAGTGACCATGTTTGGCAACCATATGTCAGGCATGGTAATATCACTATTTCGTACAGTTTTTTCTTTATACTTATATTAATATCATTGTTTTTCATTATTTCTTTCAATCCCCAGTATTTCTTCCACGCTAGAGTTATCCTTCTTTCTATTTCTTTTCCTGTATTATTTTTAAAAGATACTAGCTGTCCTAAATATATATATTCTTTAACATATTCAATTATTTCATTTTCTACTCTAATATCTTGAGGGACTCCATTGGTCAAGACTTTGGTTTTCGTCGTATTCATTAACAATCCCACCTTTTGACTTTCGATTGTTAGTTCATTTAACATACTTTCTAATTCGGTAGCACTTCCTGCGAATACCACAATGTCGTCCGCGAAACGCAAGTGGTTCAGCAGTTCTCCATCTATTTTTATTCCCTTTGATTCCCAATCTAGATTTCTGAAAATAGATTCGAGTACTGCTGAAAACAGTTTCGGTGAGAGGGGGTCTCCCTGCCTTACTCCTTTTTGTACGGGGAATTCGGTACCTTCACGTTCTAGGCGCACTTTAGCAAGACATTTTGTATATATATTTTTAATTAAGTTGACGTATTTCTGGTTGACACCTTGCTGTGTAAGTGATATCCATATAGCTTCAAAATGTAGAGAGTCAAATGCTTTTGTATAGTCTATAAAGCACATGTACAAAGTCTTGCCATATTCCTTCGCTTTTTCAATTACTTGTGTTACAACTTGTATATGGTCCATAGTCGAATAGCTTTTACGGAAACCTGCTTGTTCGCGCGGTTGGTGTTCTTCTAAAGTTCTTGTTATCCTACTTAATATGATTTTTGAAAAGATTTTGTATAAATTAGACATGAGACTGATTGGTCTATAGTTTCTTAGATCACTTCTATCCCCCTTTTTAAATAGTAATATGATTGTAGCTTTTGACCACTGGTCTGGTGTATTTTCGGTTCTAAGTATATTATTGAATAATACTTGAAGAGGTTTCAAAAGTACATCGGATAATGTTTTAAGGATTTCGTTGGTAATGTTGTCGCTTCCTGGGGTCTTGTCGTTTTTTTGGGATTTTATTGCGTGTTCGATTTCTGAAATCAAAATGATTGGTGTCTCCACATTGGAATCTGCTCTATGATACTCGTTCGATTTTGTGGCTGGGAAGGAAAAGGTACTACCTGTGGCAGTGTAGAGCGTTTTGTAGAAGTATGTGGCTTCATTTATGATATCAGAACGTCGTGATTGAATAATTCCCTGTTTATTTTTCAACTTTCCTGTCCACTCTGACTTATCACTCAACTCTTTATAAGCTTTACGTACAGCCCCTGTCTTTTCTATGAATTTTTCGAAGGTACTTTGTCGTATTGCTTTTTTTTGCTGTAAAATATTTCTATTAATTTTTTTGCTTATTCTTGATATTTCGGATTTTACTTCTTTTGTTCTCTTTTTTGTATATAATTCTTTCCTCTGTTTTAAGAGAACTTCTGTTTCATCATTTATATATTTGTTTATATGTTTGTTTTTCCGTGGCAGTTGTTTCAAAAATTCTTATAACACTATTTCTAGCTGGTCGTATTGCTTTTGTACCTGTACATGTGAATTAACAGCTTCCATGAATTTATTTCCCCAGTAGCTAGTGTCGTCCGCTGAAATAGTCAGTTGTTGCCTAGTGTAGTCAACGGATTTTATTTTTCTTCTTTTTGATTTTAAAGTTAATGATAGTTCGCATCTAATCATCCTGTGGTCAGTATTGAAGTTCAGGTTTTTTATTATATCAAATTTCCTTATACAGTTGGATTGATTTGTTAGTATGTAATCAATCTCGTTAAAATGCTGACTATTAGGGGATCGCCATGTCCATTTTTTGTGTGGTTTGCTTGGGAACATGCTGTTCATGAAGCAGTAATCATTTTCGACTGCGAATTGTACTAGTCTTTCGCCGTGAGAGCTTCTTTTCCCATATGAGTATTTACCTATATTTCTTCCTTCGTTTTGTTTAGCTTTTCCTATTTTAGCATTGAAATCACCAAGCAAAATTACATTTTTAGTGTGGATTGAGTCCAAAGCCGATTGCACTGTTTTATAAAAATATTCAATATCTTCTTTAGTGCTTTGCTCTGTAGGGGCGTATAATTGAACAAAAGACCAGGTAGAGTTGTGAGATGTTTGTATTTCTAGTAACGCTACACGGTCTGAAAAGCTTTTTATATTCAGTATATCATTCTTTAAATACTTTTTAATTAAGAATCCCACTCCATTTCTTCCTTTCGTCCCAGGTGTATGAAACAAAATAAAATCGGTGTGTTCTTCAATTGTTTCTTTTTCTCTTCTTGTTTCACATAAACCTATAATGTCCCATTTTATTGACTTAACAGCGTATCTTAACTCTTCAATTCTGCTGTCTAATAATAATGTTCTTACATTTATACTGGCTATATAGAGATTTCGTGATTTTTGTTTTTTGCTTGTGTTTATATTTTTATTGTTTTTGATTTGGTTTTGATCGTGGTTTAGGAGGCAGTGGTCTGACTTCTCCTCGGTGACCGGCCGGCTTGGAGAAGGTAGAGAGGTTAAAATTGCAGAGGCGCTAGTTAGTTTTTTTGAGTATCTTTCGCATTAACCGTTGGTGGTGCCTGTTCGTTAAGGTTCAGCTGCGACGGGCGTAAGAAGCTTGTTATAGTTTGTGATTTGTTTCTTTTAGTTATTTGTTTTGTCCTTTCGTTGCTGCTTTCTGTTCCCGTTTCCTTAAATGTTTCTTCAGGTGATATAGACATAAGACGTTTATTTTTGTTCCTTTCTGTGGGTGTACGGGTTTCAGATTCGCGTGTTTTTAGTGTCACAATTTTGTCGTAGCGTAAAATTACTCTTTTTCCTGACTCGCGCTCGCGTTTAAGGTCTTCTTGTAATTCTTTTCGTTTTTGCAACACGTTAGGCGGAAAATCTTCTTTTAGGTAAATATTTGCATCCTTCAGCGATTTTTTCTTCTTAAGTATCTCTATTTTCCTGCTTGTTGTTGTTATTGTGACAACTACTGGCCTGATTTTACCTGTGTTTTTTCCTATCCTATTAGCGTGTTCGATTTCCCATTTCTGGCAAGGTATTTTCATCTGGTTGTTGATAATATCTAACACTATGGAGAGTAAACTTTCATACCCTTTCTCTTTCTCTTCAATTCCAAAAAATATAACGTTTTTTCTTCTGAGTTGTTTATCTAAGATATCTATAGTTTTTTGTTGTTGTTCAATTTTTGTTTCCAACTCTTTATTTTTGGTTTCGAAAATGAGAAATTTTTCATCTATTTTGTTATTTATAAATTCTTTAATATTTAGTTCCATCTCTTTCATTTCTTGCTTATTCTTTGATATGTCATCTTGTATATTTTGTAAAATTTTTACGACTTCTTCCATTGTTTATGTACCACTAACGCCCTCTATTGGAAGCTGTTGTTGCGCAGGAGTTTTTATTATTGTTGCAGATATCTTCGCTACTCCCCGATAGATGGCGCTATTACGGTATCTTTAGATGGCGGTAATTTTTATTTTACCTTCCGTTTATATTTGAAATTATACAATAAACAAGATTTTCAAAACATACGGTTTACGGTACGGTACGGTACGGTATTAGTCTATTACTATTTATTAAAGTTTACTTTAAATCTTAGAAAAACGTATTAGAATTGGAACATTGTGAGCTTGAATTAACATAGCCATAGTAAAGATCAAGCAGATTAATAAATAACTGAAGATTTGATAAGAAATTCGAAAAATCAACTGACCTGTATGTCGTTTTCCATGGAAGTAACTGTTTCTTAATAAACATTTATGATTTATAAGCTTACATTTGCTAAAACATGTAAAAAAACAAATTAATTACAATAACTTGACTGTATTTTAAAGAACAATACTTATCTGTCTAGAAAGAGATTGAACCCTCAACTTATAAGAAATTTAATAAAAGAGTTTTACGATTTATCATTTATTTGAATAAAAAATAAAATACAACACAAATCAACAGCTTTATCATTAGGTTATGATACTTTATATCAATTTTTTTGACCAAGAATTAATACAAAGTAACCATCTGGCTGACTCATCACTTAACCTATTTCTATGTTTTCTAATTACTAATGATGCTTTAGAAAATAACCTCTCAGCAGGTACTGAAGTTGCAGGTATTGAGAGAAAATCACGGGCCATTTTCGATAAAATCGGATACTCTGTCTCATGCGTCCTCCACCAATCTAAAATGTCTTCCGAGCTGGCAGTTCTTGGTTTTCTCAGGTACTCCTCCAACTCGTCTATCACTAAGCCTTGAAGACAAGATCCAGATGACGTCGAGGGACATTCATAGAGTTTATCAAAGTCTATTACGTCTTCATCTTCATCACATACTTTATTTTCTTTTTCTGGTAATTCCAGAGATTTGTTCAGTGAGTGTAGACATAAAGTTCATTGAACTTGCGCGGACTTTCTGTTTTAAGTTGCTTCCCCCACATTGTCAGGTCAAAAGTCTGAGCCTTATGCCTTGGGTCTAAAATTAAAGGAGTACAATAAATCCAGTTGCTCTTCTTGTAATGTTTAAGCATTTTGTCTCGAGCTGCTTGGAAAGCTAGAATGAGCCTTTCATCCACTTCAGATCGATTAGGTTTCTCATCTAACTGTTTTACCGTGGATTCAATTTTATCTAGCAAGAGATTGAATGATACAATGACTAGCGGTAATGTAACATATTTGTCTCCACCAAGTTTTGTACTTAAAAGTTTAAAGTTTATTAGAAATTTATGTAATTTTTCGAGTACCTGCCATTCATTAGCTGTGATTTGAAAATCATTTAATTCGGTGACAGACTGCACAATATGTCAATGCCCGCTCTCACTTTTAAACCAAATCCAATCATATCATGTGTGGAATTCCATCTCGTTGGACAGTCAAGAACGGCATTTAGATTTGATGGCACGCCAGCTGCTTCACAAGCAGACTGAAACTTCTTCTTCACTATCTCACTTCTTTTTATTTTACTGGAAATACTGCGTAACTTTGTTACAGATGTACGCGAGTCAGCAATATTTGGTGCAGATTCTTCATCTTCCTCATCCTCAGTTTCGTCTGCATAGTCTTCGTACTGCTGATCTTGCGCGTTAGTGTCAGACTCACAGTGTAATGCTAAGGTCTTTAATAAATCTTGTACACCAAGGTTTAAAATGTGAGCAAAGCACCGGAAATGTTGATTGTCTGAATCAAAGTGTGGCGGCAGCTGTTTGCCCAGTTCATACATAAATTTGGTATTTGCAGTTGCGTTGTCGACCGTGATACCTTGTATTTTATCAATTATGCCATATTCCAATAAACATTCATGGAAAATCGTTGCAATATCTTCCCCAGTATGTCGACCGCGTGATGGTATAAAATCAAGAACTACAGATTGATACTTCCATTCGTTGTCTATATAATGAATAGTAACCCCGTAGTAACTCCTACCAGCAATTGACGTCCACCCATCAATGGTAAAAGACATTTTAGATGATAATTGTTGAAGTCGTTCCTTGAGATTCAATTGGAGCTCTTCAAAACGCTCTTTGACTTTCCTTCTAAGTGTAGACCTTTTAGGAAACACCATATTAGGGCAAATACATCGAAAATATACTTGTGTAGCTTCGTCATCGAAAAATGAGAAGGGAAGATATTTTTTCACCACCCAATCAACTGTAGCTGTCGTGATGTTGTCACTGCTGTTTTCCGACTGAAACAAAACAATAAATCTTGTGTTATTATTTAAAACATACTAGGTTTGAGCGTATAAGAGGAGGAGGTTTGTTGTTGTTAAATCGAGAAAATCGTTAAATTGATATTTGTTATATTAAGGTTGCACTGTACTGTAATTTACCAAAATAAAGTACTTAGTTGTTACTGGCCGATTAAATGAAAATATGGGTGTTTATAAAAAATATTTAAGACGATAATTACATACTTAATATGCCGCACCCCTAGATGAAAACACCACTAACTCAAAAATACTTACGTAAGTTAATGGCGTTTTTGAAAGTATCGCATGAATAGCTACGCAGAGTTAAAATTCTTTTAACTGTTAAAAAATATTCTTACCTGTCCACTTCTTCCAGCGGTTACTAAAAAGCTTGTGATATCTCCACTTAATTTTGGTTTAACAGGAAGAAATATTTCTGATTCCTTTTTGTGGAAAGATATTAGATGTTTCCTTAAGCCTGAAGTGTTTCTGTTTTTCATTTTTATTTCAATCTTTTTATGTTGGCACAATTTACAGAAGGCAGTTTGGGATGCATGAATTATTTCGAAAAACTCCTCAAATTTGCTTTTGGGTCTTTTAGATCTGTGACTCAAACTCTCGTTACTCGGACTAGAATAATTTGAATCTTCGTCACTCATATTAAATTGTACACGTGATACGTTTTTAGAAAACAACGAGAATTAGTAAAAACAATTATTAAGTTAGACTCGAAGCACAGCTCAATTGGAAATGACTGGAATTAAAATAATTCCTTTATTTATAGTACGTTTCCTTGCTTTCTACCGCGCCGCCTCGCCACGTGCCGGCTCTATGAAAAGGATGCCGCCGCAAATCAAACAATGCCGCGTGCGGCGTACAAACACACACTAAATATTACCTACTTGTACAGACACGACGCGTGAATAAAATATATGTAAATAATTAGTGCCAATCACTATTCTTTACATATAAGTGAATGTTTTGGCGTACATCTATACTAATATTATAAAGCTGAAGAGTTCGTTTGTATGTTTGATGACAGAAGTTTTAAAATAAATAAATAAGTCCTGAACGTCACTATACCTCCAAAGTTACTATTCCTCGTGGACGAAGTCGCGGGCACAGCTAGTAAATACTTACTCTCATCATCTCTCTCAGAGATATTCGGGCTGGTAAGTAATACAAAACTCTTATCGCAGGCTTTTTATTTTATTAGTAGGTAAGTACCTACGCTTTTTATATTATTTTATTAGTTTTGTAGAATTTTTTTACACGTTTCAAGTATATTTAAAAGTGGCTACAATATTTATTAAACGGGTGATATTTGAACACTTTTTGCTATTTTTTCTTGTAAAAACTTAAGAAATATAATGACTAAATGTACAATAATAGTACCTAAGTAATTAGTTTAAAACCATATAAGTAATCAATATTATAATATATACTTACTAGAATGAATTAATATGACATCTACTACCTATCCTTACCATTTTATCCTAATCATAATACTACTTGTGTGATCAGTATAATGTATTCATTTTCATTCTAAGCACTCTGAAACTTATTTATTCTTTGGAACACCTGTAGGTACTCTTAAAATTCGAAATTATTTTGCATGAGTATACCTACGCCCTATGGCGGCAATCAAATAGTGTCAAATGTTATGATTTCGGCGTGGCGGCAACGATTGTTTCAGATTTCAAAAGAAGCCGCCGGCGCGTGTATCATAACCATGTACTTCCGAAAAGCGGCAAATTTCTTTGAGAAGTAAGTACAAAACCTTTGATGCCGCATTATCAAAGTGCCGATGGTTAAAACATAACTATGCATGCACTCAGTTTGATTTTAATAGATATTTTTTTATTCGCTATGTTTATGGTATTAGTCGTAATGCGCATAGGTCCAGTTTTTCATATTCTTTGATACAGTTTTTTGCGTCTCATAGAATTCCTAAGCGTACCTACCTATACACCGAACTGTTACACCTAACTACTCAGTGAAATAGCGCTAAGTCCTAGCTGCAAGACGCAAGAGTCTTGCAGGCTATGTCTTGTTCTTGCTCAAGTCTTGCACGGTCAGTCTTGGTCTTGGTCTTGCTAAAAATACGCGGTCTTGTTCTTGCAAAAACGCAAGAACAAGACCAAGACTGCAAGACCAAGACTGAATTTGGGCAACACTAGCTAGGCGGGCTAGGCGGGCTAGGCGGGCTTGACGGGCTAGACGGGGTAGACGGACAGACGGACAGACAGACAGACAGACAGATGGAATCGTTTTACGAAAACATACATTTCATCTTTTGAACCAGTTGGTCATTATTGTTTTTAAATCCAATTATACTTAAATGGTAATAGCAATTTATCATTTCTATTTGGTTAAGTAACAACCGCAGTTAAACTATTCCCATGATATCTCTGAGTAATATATCTAGTTTATGAACTATGGGACTGACCCTTGAGATCGTTCATTTTTGATTCACCCGCTCGGCTAAATAATGAACAGCTAAAATTAAAATTTTTATTTTCTAATCCATGATCTTCCAGCATCTCTTTATGTTTGTCTAATCAAACTTTATAGAGCAATGTCAATTTTTTACCGTGTGGCAATTTATATTCTAAATGTGCACTTCTTAATTTGAAGACATATTCTATGTATTTATTAATTTCTGCTTTGCTTATTATCTTTTGAATACTGCGCATAAATAATACATTTTTATTTACTATCCGAACCTTTATTTAATATTTTTTTTGGATTTTCTCCGAAGTTTGGTCAGCCTCTCCCCAGGTGTTGCAATTGTATTATCTTATAATAATTGAATCTTATATTATAGCTACGTCATATGTTATATCGATTTCATTCAATTACACATGTTTCTAAAAACGTTAGCGTAAAACTTTAACTTGTGGGCAGCACTGTAATGTGGCCATTACAAGGTTAGTAGACCCCGGAGAAAGTGACTTTCCCATTGACGCTGAAGGATTTTTTGGAACTATAGAGTAAGTATATTTTCTTTTTTTCCCTTATTGTCTATTCAAGCTCATAGTGTAATGTCCAGAATTGGAGAACTCAAATGAGCAACGTTAAGAACGTTAAGCCTTAATGGCAGTAGTTTCCTTATTTTTTTATTTCTTCTCCAGCACAGCCACGAAATTTACTGAACTTTGAAAGGATAAATTCTTTAGATAAGGCACGTCGTGTAAAAAAAAATAGCATGCAAGAAAAAAAACGACTAAAAAATTTCTTTTTTGGGTTACTTTGCGTTGCGTACTGTAACAAACCCGACATTTGCTAAAAAATAAATTCAAACAATAACTCAATTGAATCATAAATTACAATTATTATTGTTATAATTATATTACATTGCTTTGAATTGACAACATATTTGTAAAGTGTAGTATTTATGTATGAAGTATGTTTTATAATTATTATAAATATTATATTTACGAGTAACTTTTAAGTGAATGTAATATCAGAATAAAAAAATGTGGGTTGTCAATTCATAACGGAAAACATTTTAGTAACAGTTAATAGCTCACAGGTAAAAGAGTCATGATTACTTTTTTTTTTGTTTTACCTTTAAAATCCTGTATGAGCGTACATAAAACGACCAGACACAAGAGACAAAGGAAACGTTTTTTTGCAGCTACTAAGAAGCATACTAACTTCACACTTTTAATTACAAATACAGCTACTTTTGAAAATAGCGCCCTTGGAGCCTTACTTAATAAAGTCATTAAAATTATCGCAAAACTATCAACATTTTTGCTTTATTACGCCCTCAGCAATTAGTTGTGGTGATGATTAAATATGGCAAAAACCCATGCAATGTGGATTGATTTGTCACCGGTAACGTAAACTATTATCGATTTTGTACCATGCAAACAGCATATTCCTGTCAATAATTTTGAAAGGATGAAGCTTCTACGAAAAAGGGAGTATTTTGATTTTTGTTGATACGATAGATTATTGCATTATTCCAGTTCAATTCAATTCAATATTTCTTTTAATATATTGTATGAATTTAATCACCAATTTATTTCCTCCGCGGTCTCGCTTTGCTGTTGACTGGACAACCAATCAGAATCGAGTGCGGTGGGAAGTGTTATTAATATTATTCGCTATAATATTTGGAGACGGTAAACGAGGGTCTTTTGATTACCAAAAGACCCTCGTGATTACTCAGTAATTATTTGTTTGAGTGTTAGAATAAACTATGATCAGTTATACCAATTGTTGTATTTCATAAAAGGAGTATTCGCTAAGCGGTGCATTTTAAACTATATATTTAAATTATTTACAGTTAAAATACTAAAAATATTGTAGGTATTCAAGAACTAGAGACAAGTGTAACAACTAAGTTTGGCAATAAGTGCACCTGTTCCTGCTCCAAACAAATACGTGATCCAAATACCTATTTTACCCAGTCTCAGCTAGTGTCGATTACGACTTGCGTACTTTTGTCTTTTAGTCCTTATCTTACTTACGAGTATGACTACGTTTCAGTATTCGGATGTTTTATTTGATGAATAAAATCAATGCTTGACACTTTACTATATAAAACG